>NW_019734955.1:0-542 GCF_002891405.2 Cryptotermes secundus
TCCTGCTGTGAATTGAACCCTAATTCTTTGCTCATCCAGTCCATAGCCTAGTCACTATACTGACCAAGCCTGTAGTGTTTTACATAAACTGTACCTGGATGTAACAAGAATGACTTTGAAAATTATAAAATTACTGCCCTCTGGGATGTGATGCTTGTCGTCTTGTAAGTGGTTACCATAACTTCAGAGGAACTCTTTACCAACATCATTTTATCAAGAAAGCAGTCTTCTGGGATACACGGTGCCAAATCCCAGAAGACTGCTTTCTTCATAGTCACCGCCGTGAAAGCCTCAAATCTTACATCATTTTATCAGTCCTTATGACATATTAATGTCACTAAAATTTTTAGGCAGATTATCTCATCTGCATAATTTCATGCTAAAAATAGTATAAAGCAAAAGAAATCATTTGTAATTCCAAACAAATTTAAATTTAATGCTGTATAGAGAGACTGTGTTTTCAGTTCGGTGCATATAGAACAGTTAATAAATCAATGAAATTATTACAAATTTAGTTATAAATGCAAACCCTCTTCAAATCA
>NW_019734956.1:0-640 GCF_002891405.2 Cryptotermes secundus
TATTAGTACGTCAGGTTCCGGTTGCAAACTTATTACTAGGCATACTCTGTGTTTGTATTACGAGATGTACGTACAGTTAGGCTAAACTTCCATTAATATTTAGATGAAATAGAAAGGTAAAATACAAATCACAGTGGATGCCAGGTCTACGGCACGGACTGTGTTCGCTCACTCGAAAGCTGGGATCGTGGTTTCGAATCCCGCTCAAAGCATGGATGCCTGTGTGTGAGTTTACTCTGTGTGTAGGTAGCGGCCTTGGGACGGCTGATCACTCGCCCAAGGATTCCTACCGACTGTGTAAAAAAATTACGAAATTGAAGAAGAGGCCAGGGCCCAACAAAGGGCTGTAGAACCATTCATGAATGAATGAATGAATGAATGAGAAAGGTAAAGTTGTTCTTGTGCCTTGAGATGTGACAACTCCGCCCCTTCCGGTAAGCTAACTCAGATTGTCCACCCTATATCCCGTCATTGTATCGACTGAGTTGCCCCTTCTCAGATACTGTTAAAAGAGCAGATACCTAATATACATTGTACGCCGCCTATTGAAGTATTAGATTGAACCATATTTATTGACCATTAAGGAGAATGAGCGGATATCGTAGAAAAAGATAAAACATTTGTAAATTGGGTAAGTACA
>NW_019734957.1:0-709 GCF_002891405.2 Cryptotermes secundus
AATTTAGTAATTTTTTAATGAGATTAGTAAGAAGTAAAATGTATACGAACCTGCGATGGTCCAGTCTACTTGGTCAGAAAGCGTGGGATAATCATAATTCCAAGAGAAGGGAGGAGACCTACAAATAATATATTTCTGAACATTTTTCATTGCCCTGCTTTTATCTAAAACACTGTTCTGTTTATATTTCAAACCACAATGTTTCAGAGACAGGATTCTGTCACCATCTTCATATAAAATCTACCAAGTTGAGCCCAATCAATAGAACTAGTCCCTATCACTGAACATCTGTACCAACAAGATAGGGTATACAAGCCAAGCACAGCACAAACCATCTGCGGGAGCTAAAACAAAGTATTAGAATACTGTTATATGTACACCTGTTGCTTGGCAACAGGTTGATAAACCAGTTCCCATGAAGACAGATTCTTGGTAAACAGACCGTTGCTAGGTTTAAGAACAATTCTGACAACAGAAGAAGTGTTTTCAATGTTGTTCACATCATACCCAGTGCTAAGCAACAGAACTGTAAGCATGTCTACAATAATAGGTGTTTTCCATGCAGTTCCTGCTGAAGGTTTATACGGGACAGTGAAGGTCATTTGCAGTTAGTAACCAAATAGCGGAGAAGCCGTAAGTCTAGGACATGGAGACATCATGAAAAGGATATATATGGACAAATACCGTCTTAAGTGCAACAATTTTATTG
>NW_019734958.1:0-816 GCF_002891405.2 Cryptotermes secundus
CACATAAGGAGCAAAACATCACCGAAATATTGTAGCAGTTTGTCTCTATCAGCTTACTTTCCTTGCTTTGGGAAAACAAAAGGAGAATTATGAGATAACTTCGCTGTTTCCCCCACCTCCAACAAGCTGGAACAGGCCTACCACAAGAGAATACTATTTCTAAGAAATGATTCGATAAACACTTTTGCACAGAGTTTACTATGTTGTTAACGCTATACGAAATACTAACTTTTGTAAAATGAAAGTAAGTTATTAATTATTCACAGAAATTCTGGTATTATTTTATATTAAGAAATGAACTGCTTTAAACATTGAAGCCACCATATGCCCCTGCTGTAAAAGGAAAGTCTAAAACAAATGAGTATCAGTAATCTTCCTGGGCGGTACAGGGGAGGCGGCATGGAAAGCTGACAATCTCACTGTCATCTGTGGGATTATTGTCTAGAAAGTGTGACAGTCTCCATGTCTCACAACCCTATTGGCCTGCATGGCCTCTTACTAGAATATCTTTAACATTTTGGTGTTTTAACCAGGTGTTTAATATTTATTCATAGACATCCTCCCAAACACTGAAACCACAAAAGATCCTGGCATTTCATCTTGGACCAATGTAATCTGACGTGTATACCCATCTCTAGGCAATGGGTTGTTCAACACATTCCTGCAACACATACATTGGCTTACATGTCCGGAGAGGCATTTGCTTAAATAGTAGTGAGGGTGTTAAGAATTTAGCACTTATTCAGTAGCAACAGTAAAAAAATTTTTCTTTACGGCGGTATGCAAATAAGAGAAAAAATATTCGATATATTGCAC
>NW_019734959.1:0-522 GCF_002891405.2 Cryptotermes secundus
GTTGTGGAGTTTGCTAAGTCACAGGTATTCATTTGTTGACATATATATTTAAATATTCATTTGGAAAATATTGTGTGTGAACAATAAATTGAGGATAAAATTAGGTGCTTTGATAGATGTAACGTAACATTGAAATAATGATGGAGCTTAAATGACAGAATTTAATCATAAAATTGAGAAATATGTATTCTGTATTTTGCATTTTCTAATATTCTCCCATTTCTTCATCATATGGCACAACTGACCATTTTGGGATAGAAGACAACATGGCTTCTATATGCTGTGTGATGCTTATGTATAGAGCAAGAGAAGACTAAGTTATATCAATTTATATACGAGGGTCCTACTGAAAGTCATGAGCAACAAATTTTTGTAAAGTAACATGCTTTATTATTGACAAACCAAATACATCACCTCAATCTACAGACCTTTCTTTATTTTTCCACATAATCGCCACTTCTTTGTGCACATTTATCGCAGTGTTCTGGGAGTTTGAAAATTCCCCTTCTGTAAAATTCCGTT
>NW_019734960.1:0-1335 GCF_002891405.2 Cryptotermes secundus
TTACTTCTGGTTTGAAAACTATTGGCCCTAGAAACCCCGACAATAATTTAGAAACACTGCACACCACATACCTCTACGAGTTCTTAACAAACTAAAATCCCCAAGCTGGAAGTCCACCCACGTTCTGATGTTACTGACTGCTTATTCAATATATTCACATCTATCCTTCATATATCGCGTCTGTTAGTTCCATTCACAACGAGGAATCACGTCATGAATTTTGATTTGCCTAAACGTTCCAGAGAATTGTTATACAACATCAAATAACTGAGGTGGTACATAACAGTTGAGATAAATAAACACGCGGGCCGCATAATAAAATGTATATATATTTCCAGTCTACTTTCCTTATTTTCAGAAAAAGAAAAGTAGGCTTATGAAATCAGCATGCTGTTTGTGTATCTGTACATGTATCCCTTTGTACTAAGTTTGAATGCCTGAACCAATCTATATGATGGCACCTGACCCCCATCTCAACGGCATAATTCATAAATCCCTTCCTTCAGTAATACCAACATTACAGCCTCTCAAATTTCTGAGGCAAAACCTTATCTTGAATGCCTGCACCGATCTTCATTAAATTTGGTACGTATATGATGCCACATGAAGCCATCTGAGCGGCGTACATCATAAAACCACCCCATCAATCATACCAACATTGAAGTCTCTTGAATTTCTGAGACATGACGTTAATATTTCTTGAGAGCCTGCATAAATGTTTATGAGACTTTATATGTATATATTATGCCTCCTGAGGCTCTCTCGATGCAGTACACCATAAAGCGCTCTCATCAGCAAAACAAACGCCATTGCTTCTCAAATTCTTGAGGTATTATACTTAATATTTCTTGAATGCCTGAACCGATCATCATAAGATTTGGTATGTATATCATACCACCTGAGGTCTTCTCAAAAATGTACTTAATAAATTTCTCTCTTCAGCAGCACCAATACTATACCCTCTGAAATTGTTAAGGTAACACCCTTAATATTACTTGAATGCCTGAACTGAATGTCAGGTTATATATTAGCAACACACACACTGCAGCCTCCCACATTTTATTATTTACAAATTTCTTTACACATACATGATAAAAAATTTTCTTTCTGCTTGTATTAGACTATAAAATTACAGCGAAAAGAAAGTAGGCTATTAGTTCTTCCCAGAACTTCTTGAGTTTCAATATAACTAAGAAAATATGAAACCCTTCAGCTGTCATTTCAATAAATGACAATAATTGGATAAGACGAGTCTTTAACATTGATTCAAATTCAGAATATTGTGGTCGTATACGATATTTTTGGAAATCTAATTAATTTGCTTCGTTAAAGCAG
>NW_019734961.1:0-471 GCF_002891405.2 Cryptotermes secundus
TGCCCCAGAACGAATGGCAGTACAACATATATACTCCCTCAAACTCTAGGTCCTTCCCTTCCTTCAAGTCTAAATGCCTGTACTCTCCTCAGTATCCAATACGACCCTCACTCTATGCTATTTGCTCGGGGTAACAGACGAACACGCACACCCAACAAGAACACGTAAACTCTGCATTCCAAGAGGAGTAACTGCAGGTCAGATCCTGGAGAAGCTCGCAACTGCTACTGCTCTGTAGGCGCTACAGTCCGTGATGAACTTTGACCTCTGTTTCACAGCTTCTTAATCATATAGACAGTCGGTAGGACTCCTTGGGCGGGGGATCAGCCCGTCACGTGGCCACTACCTACATAGAACACAAACACATACATCCCGCGGCCACTGTGATCGGTGCATCTCGCATATAGAGAATTCTATCTTCTCGTTATTTCTTCATGTATGAAATTTTAATTACTGTCACCCTTAAATATT
>NW_019734962.1:0-1249 GCF_002891405.2 Cryptotermes secundus
GTTGCTTAAGGAAAAGTCACCATGTTATCTGTCTGTGGGTGTATTCCCTTTTCAACTTTTGAACCAGGTGATTAATTTTCACCAAATTTCATGTGAATGTTATGCCACTGGACACCGCCCCAACCTGATAATTTTAAATTTCATACTTTCAGTAATAACAACATGGCAGTTGCTGGTGTCACTTATTATAAGGCCTTATACTTATGTTAGGTAGTAGATATTCAAAACAGTATGCAACTTTTGGTGGATTTTTCGTGTGTGTGTGTGCACGTGCATGCGTGTTTTTTTCTTTGTAGGTCAGCAATTAAAAATGTGGCAGTGGAGGGAAGATTTGAATTATCATAGAACCTTTATTTCTGTTTAACTTCTTTCCAAACTAAAATAATTGTATGTTCATATATGAGACTGAATAACATTCATTAACATACTAACTCTGGATAGCAGCAGTAGACATTTTTTACTTGATAGGAAACATGGAAAGAGCTTTCAGATTGATAATTTTTAATAGAAGATTCCTATAATGCAGATAGTCATGTCGAAATCTGTGTAACTGCTGGAAGTCCCATGTAATCCCAGGGTTCCACAGAGCATTATTTTGGAATCACTGTTATAGGTCTGTGGTATTATTGCAAAATGTGAGAAGTGGACCACAACACCTCATAACTATTTTGTTAACAGTTTCACCTAGTATGGAGTTCCTTGCCTCTATGGGCACACTGATTCTGCAGAATGTTACATCCCAGGATGCAGGCAGCTACCATTGTTTAGCCACAAACTACATCACGGGTCAGTCCGTGACTTCACAATTCAGTATAACATTGGATGTTGTATCCCAAGGAGCATTAAAAGCTCCCTACTTTCTCAACACTCCATGCAATAATTACACCATTCAAGCAGGTAACTCCTTTTTACGTTGTATGATGTAGTGTTAACTTTTTAAGTGTTTGAACTTCAATTATGCTTTCCATATTATAGATGTTCTCAATAGTGAACACACTTACTTCTGTCCATTTAAATATGACTCTGTATCTGGGTTGAGAGTGTCAAACAAAGACAGTTCATTAGAAAGGCAAATCCTTCTATCAAATCTGGTGAAAAGTGATATTCATTTTTATTCTCTGAAGAATTATGTGACCATGTAATGATATTTGTTGGAGAAAGATAAAATATGAGGCTCATCCACAAAGTAAATTTCCCTGGGGCCGTTTACAGAAATGAAACACAATATCTTGGAAATATTTATTGCAAC
>NW_019734963.1:0-737 GCF_002891405.2 Cryptotermes secundus
AAGTTGATATCGAGAAAGAATTTTTGGTTATAATTACATGAATTATGTTGAAGTAGGTAAAAATTGGTTTAGAATTCCTTAAATTATCATTTAATCCCTAAAAATATTTTTAAAATTAATTATTAATTAAATATCGTCAAAAAATTAGATAGATTTCCATAAATAAATGTGGCTTTTTTGACAATTTGTTGAAAATCTTCGTACTAACTTGAAATCTGGAATAATTCCTGGTCAATATATAATAAATTACCTAGAAATTTTTCAAAACCTTAATTTATCTTCGTTTAATTTAATTTAACATCAATCAAAATTGACTTAAACTTCCCTAATATAATGAGGAAATCGTCAATAATTTGGAAAAAATCCATTTAATAAGATGAAATATTTCATATATTGCCTGTATTCCTTATATTAATTTGAAATCGTCAAAGAATATTCTAAAAAATTCCGTAAAATAGGTTTAGGTCGTTCAAAATTTGATTAAAATAAATTAGTTTAAGGTCATCGCAACACACAGACAAGCAACATCAACAACCGACAGACAACACACGTCAACAACATCCCGAAGAAAAAAGACTGGGCCAAGCGGGAAAGAATTCTAGGAATTTTAAGAATTCTTACTTCAAATAACGAAACATAATTTTTACAGAATTAACGACGAATTAAATAAGAAAGCTACCGTGGTGNTAAACTTAAAGTAATTCCTTAAGATAGAGTGAAATATTTATAAATTGTTT
>NW_019734964.1:0-50217 GCF_002891405.2 Cryptotermes secundus
GAATGTTCACTATACCTCCTCGGTGATCCTGATACCCGGATACAGGATAGTCGAGGAGGTACAACCGCCTTCTATACTTTTCTAATGAGCAAAGTACTTTACTGAATTCCATCAAGATTTTCTTTCTGGCCACCATCGCGCGACTGGAAGTTGCCACTTCAAAACTAGCAACAAAATGGGGAGTCAAAAATTTAAAAGCGCACTATACTTCCATGGTGTTCCTAATACACGGATTCAAAATTACATTGTTTTTCCAATTATCTTAAGCCTATCCATCGAAAAAATTATTTAGTGTCCGGGTACTAGGATAGTCTATGTATCTGACAATATTTATTTCCTGTAGTCGGTAAAGTGACACATCTTGCCAGCTACGTTCTTAGAGACTTCAATGGCCATTTTTCTCCCGCCCCATCACGCGATTGGACGTCCAATATCGCCATTTTGTCCCCCCCCCCGGCGCGATTGAACGTCGTAGCATCGAAACTAGAAACAAATGGCGACATAATAAAAATTTTAAGTGTATTATTCCATCATGATGCTAATACAAAATGTCCATTTTGTTGGCAATTTGCGTAAACCTGGACCTAGAATAATTGTTGAATTTATATCCGTGTACTAGGATAGTCGAGGCGATATCAGTCACCCACCCTGTAGTCGGGAAGTAGGCAAATCTTCTGCCAAAGTTCTCTGTTGATTTTCATCCACAATTTGTTTCTGCCACATTACGCGACTGGCCTTAATTTTCATATTGGACTGTAATTCCAAAGCTTTCCAAAGGACGTAGCTGGCCAGTGATGCTTAAAATGCCTCTGAACCACGACCGTGAAATCTGCATGCAAGCTCAATTTTCAAACTTTATTCTGGAGTGGTAGGATTGGTTTATACATATAAAATGAGACACACATTGCTCTACATGTTTTTATTACTAGTATGGAAGATCAGATTTTTATGGAAATTTTCTCTTTGGCTTTCAAGTTTCTTCTCATATATTAATTTGTTATAGGTTATGTGGCATCAAACAGTACAATTATCATTTAAAGCCAGTTGCAAGTACACACACCTGTCAACATGGGGTTAATTTGGCTTATAAAGTGCACATTTTCTGTATCTCCTGTCAATAACAGTTAATGGCTTCATTATTACAAGTTAAATTATGAATTATTGTTTTCAAAGGCTGACAATGAAGACAGGTTTACTGATGATTTGGAGGAATGGTGACTGAAGCAATACATTGCAGTGGCCCAGCTTTTCCATCATACCAGTTCTTATTGTGGTATGAAGAACAGTTGGGTCACTGATCGCAAAAACATGTTCCAAACTGATAGATACACTTACCTTGATGCTCATGTCTTTTCCATGTCAACTCCTCCTAACATGAAAAAGTATTTTGTACACAATTTTATAACCTCTCATCACAAATTATTTCATGTTCCTGCCTACATTAATTATTCAGTGATGTCAAGTAAGGAAGTAAAATGTAATTCATATAGTTAAATCTTCATATATCTTATTTTGACACAGAACCAAGACAAAATGTATATTCTTATATCTGTGTAACATGTAGTAACATGACATGACAGGACCCAGGAACTTCTGGAAGTGAATCTGCTTGGTCTGTTCTACTTTTAGGATGATGCAGTTCTGTGGCCATGTTCACCCCATGGCTATGGACTGATGTAAGCTTCCATGTCTGGTTTATCATTACTGCACACTGAATTAAATACTTAAACATGGTCCTTTGTTGGAATTATAACTGGCAGAGTTGATATATCTGACCAAACAGGGGAGAAATATTGTATGACAGCCTCAAGACCCTTTCCTAAGCCTAGCTGCTATCTATGGAATTTAAAAGCACAAAATAAAATTGAAAGACGGGGAATATATTACTTGTAGTCAGTAATAATAAACAATTTACTGCTTTCACAGGAATTACTGTGACAGAAGATTTAAACAGTAACCTCTTCAAGTTTGATACTGTAATGATTTCTTACATTGTGCTCAATGCAGTTATGGGGAATTTAGTATTTCAAGGTCTCAAACTGAATATTACTGTTAAGTGATCAGCATTCCTGCTTCTTATTTGGGTGGTCTCAGGTTTGAATTCAGCATGGAGAGCACCCATACTGACTATTATTACTGTAGTATTCCATGGTTCTCTCCAGACAAATGCTGTAAGAGTACCTTAAATCACACTATACTTACTTCCTTGCATATACATACCTTTAAATTCGCCATCCATAATCATGCTGATGTTATATCTGTGCAGCTGGAAAATGTTAGGTGTTAATGAATTCAAGAATCAAGCAACAGAGGCCAACTTCCCCCCTTCCCCCCCCCCCCANAAATTACAATGCAGCTTGATTTGTAAGGGACGAAAATACTGACATGCTAGGGAAAGACTCAGCAAACAAGGCCACAACAAATATGCTATCAACAACAGAACCGGTGTTGCAGGAGGTGTTTTTTATGTGGATTCACATCTGTGCTGTGGTCCAAACCGAGGCTATATAACAAGAATCCAACAATAACTGACATTTCAGAGGAGCTGACCACCCATGTGGAGGCAGGGTTGAATACCTCCACCGTGACCCTGCGAGTTGTAGGAGGCAACGAAAAGGGAAGTCTCAAATCTGAGACAGTAAAATATAGTCGTGAGTCTCAAGGGACTCGGACCCAAGAAAGACTGTGCTGGCAAGGGTCAGCAACATATATAAAAGAGACTCATCATCTTGTCAGAGAAGGCACCCCTCAAAAACAAGACTGTAAATGTCAAACAGTAATAAATATCTGGTCATGAGCCCCAGATTGGGCTCGACACCAAGACTTACTGACTGACTTACCGTCAGCTGCAATGTGACTTTGACTTTCACTTGAATTGACATTTCAGTTGGAAGTCAGAATAGTTCCCATGAAGTGTCCAGCTGGAAGATGATGACAGTGCATCAGTATTTGTGAACTGTTGTAACCAGTTATACCAGTATAAAGGTCCAATAAATTTGATCATCAAATCCAAAACCCATCTTATTAGTCATGCAAACCCTGGACATGTGACAGTATTTATTGGTGAGAACAGTTGAGACATTAGGCCTGTCTCAGACACAAGGGTGACTGCACAGCGCAGATGATACCCAGTACCCCCAGTGGCATGGGAGCTAATTCACTGGAGTGGGAAACTACAGATGGTTGGAGAATCAGACAAAAGCATAAGGCCTTAACTCAAACTCAATAGTACAGCAAAATAAACATACCCACCCAAAATATCATCAGTTTTAAATGTCAGCAGAACCATAAAGAAGTATATAAGATGTTTACATAAGAGGTTTTTTCAAGGAGTGACATTTGCTTCCTAACCAGCCAATCCTGACAGGCAGTTTTCATGATTTTTTCAGTCCTGCCAATCAAGTGCTGTGAATGTTTACCTCCACTTCTCTCCCAGTTCATCATACACACTCATCTTAGCAATTGAATAAACTAAAAATTACCAGCCCACCTGTATGGAAATGCTTCATTACTGAACTACGTCCTAACATTTTCTAAACTGCATGTAATGCAGGCATGTACAATCATTAGTTTCCATCATCATAGGATTTGTTTTCACATTCAGCTCCTGCATCAAGCTGAATAAATGGCCTAATGGGCCAAATGACCTGCTGCACGGAAGTTTCTACCTCACCCAAGCAGAAGTATCCATTCCGTGCATGGGATATTGTTGCTTTTTTCATCAGTATCACAACGTATAGTATTTATATCTGTAAGAAAGGGAGTAACACTCAAATTATGAAATTGAAGTATTCTTATGTAACAAAACCAATAAAAGCAATAATAAACTGGGAATCAGGATTTGAATCACATACACAACAAATCCTACTGCAATACTCGCACATTGCTTCAGCAGCCATGGCTACCAATCATACAGACAAGGATAAAGGTAGGGTAAGGTAAAGTAGTCCCTGTGCTTAACTGATTAAGCACTACACCATGAAGGCATATGGGAGCGTGGACGCATGGATCCAGTGACAAGGGTAAAGATGTAAATTTCATAACTTTGGGTATTCTCTGTTAGGTCTGATGGATTTCGGACTTCTTCCAACAACAAAAAAATTACACTTCCATTTCTCTCTGCATCAGAATAATGTAAATGCGCCATTCCACTAACTGCCAAATATATGTCCATTTTGCAGTTGGTTGACTGCTCACTGCCTGCATTTTTTGCGATCATGTCTTGTCAATCTACTTATAATTAAGAACAACTGTGAGTGCTAATATCACACGCAAGTGACAATATCTTCTCTGAGACCTGTCTGTCCAGCCACAACCACATCAGATAGATTGGTACTGAGTGCGTGTGTCATTTGAGTCATCTACTGTAGTCTTCATCTACAATCAAAAGGCTTGTAAGACTACAGCTGAAGAACTGAGGATATAAACAAACATTTAACCTGAACACTAAACACTTTAAAATGGCATTACAGAATTCGTAGAGCACTGTACAATTACCACATTTCTGCACATGTGCATCCATCTCTGCAGTTCACATTTTCCTTCTTTCATTTACATCAATTTAGCAATTCCCATCCAATGTTAATGTTTCCAAACCCCTTCTGCTCTCATCATTCCCTAACCTCCCCTTTCTCCTACTCTACTCAAATTTTGTGAACCTCTCAACCTTCAGACTCCCCTCCATTCTCTTCTGCAACTCTGCTTCACCTCAATTCCCTTCTTTTCCTCTAATGGGTGGGGTCCGGAGAGGAAGTGCTGGAAACAGACATGTGTCCAGAAGGGAAGAAGCAAAGAAAAATTGTTCAGGAAAATTATGCATGGAGAAGCCAAAAGTGGGAGGATGAAGGATCCAAAAAGGGTAGGGAATGGAAAGAAAGGAAACTGATGGGGTCTTCAAAGGAACTGGTGAAAAGAAGGAGATTCAGCAAAAGGCAATATGGAAGGACAGCAGAAAGGAGAAGTGAGACATTATGAGAAATGAGAGCTATGATGACAGAAAGTGGTGGAATGGGGGAGTTCAGGAATGATACTCATAAGAAAGGAAATTATAAGGGGTCAGAAGAGGAAATAGTAGATTTGAAAACAGTTCAGGAAAGTCAGGAAGACAGCATTTAGGAAAGAAGGTAACAGAGGAGCTGTGAAGTTCAGGAGTATAGAGGATTGTAATGTGAGAGACAGAAAATACAAAGTGAAGTAGAAATTTTCAGAAACATAGTAGTAGTACAGAAATAGGAAAGGCTTTGGAAAACTCAAGTTGAAAAAGGTAAATGCAAAGGGTCAGAAAAGGTTGTAGCAGAAGGGACAAAGGTTAAAACAAATGTAAGTATAGGAAGGAACAGTGAAGGAGACCAGGACAGTAAATTGGTGACTATGATGATGATACGCTATACTGAACTATAATACACTAAACATGCAGTCAGCTAGACAATATAATAAAATGTTCCACATTATACTGTGACATGTCAAATTTTATAACACACTATTGTGCTGTGCTACTCTGTACTATATTCAAATAAATTAAATATTAGTAGAGCAATCTCACCAACTGCAGGGCTTACATTTCTAAAATACACCACAATCAGCAAGATTAAGGGCTTGCAGGACACTCAGGATTGAAGGAACTGCGGCAGCTGCTCACTCTTCCAACCTAACTAAAGTGCCTCCCCTTCACTAACCACAATACACATGTAAATTGGACACTGAATATAAAAAGCAAGAGACAGATGCATAATAAGCTCAAGCTATCCCTGTAACAGGCCGAGCAGGCCAATAGGGTTGTGGGGCATTGAGGCTTCCACATTTTCTATAAAATCGGCTCACTGATGGCGTTGAGGTTGTCAGCCTTACACAAGAGACAGATACATAGCACTCATAATACAAAAGATGGATAACAGGCAGCTTTCAAATGCCATCACCCTGTGACCTCCAGTAAATGCTGATCTCGTGTGGAAGCCATACACTTTTCTAGCATGTGCACAAACTAAAGCCAAATACTATGGTTTCCAAAGCTGGATACAAAAGGTAAACTGCAGATGCTTGAAATCTGCAGGTGTTAAGCTAGTATATTATACTCTACTAATGTACAATAAACTACAGCAAACTGTACTGTGGTGTACCACATTGCTTTGTACTAAACTATACTATATTAAGATATATTATTTTATGGTCAACTCATGACTATAATACCACAGGAAAAGTGTGCATGCACACGTGTGTCAGTGTTCTCCTGCCATGAATCCTAGTCCCCTGGCTTTTAAAAGAGAACACTAATCTTTCACGTCATTCATTATATTTCCAAGCATTTCCTGGTTGCTACTTAACACCGATGCCTGAATGTCAATGAAACTCTGTAAAATGAATGAAGATGTGATCATAAAGTAATGTATTTTTTTATTGCTAGTGGGGTGGGACTAAGTCCCTTGTACTGCGGCCACTTCTGGCCTATTGTATCAGCCCCAGTGATAGGTGAGGGTGATTGTGGAACAACTGGTGGAATGAAGATTGGCAGGGGAAACTGAAGTACTCAGAGAAAACCTGCCCCAGCACCACTCTGTCCACCAAAAATCCCACTTGACCAGACTTAGGATCGAACCCGGGCCGCCGCAGTGGAAAGCCATGTAACACAACATGGAAGAGAAGTTAACTTGGTTTACCTCCTCCTGTTGTGGAATTCTTGCATCAAGAGGCTGCACCATCTCTGAAGCTCCATGCACACACACGCCCAGCACGGATTACGATCTGGCCTGAAATGCAAAATGATACAACAAATTATTGGGATGTACATGCAATACAGCACAATAACTTTCATTTTTCTATTGTTAGTGGCAAGGATCGAACCGCAGGAAGCGCTGTTATTTCCTGACTGGCTGATGGCCTGTGCTAATGAAGGTCACCAACCAAGCCTACTTATGGATCCCCCTAACACGAGTTATAACCTAAGAGCAGGAGTACAGCCGTAATTTTCAAATAATAATATTCAAATGAGAATCTTGTTTCATACCATGAGACAAAGCAAGCCATTCACTAATCTTGTGTCATGACCCTGTAGACGAGACCAAACACATGCTGCTATACTAACTACCCGAAAGCCTCCCCTCCCTTCACCCCCTGTATACGAGGTTCTGTTACACATATCCAGCTGCCTAGAGTACGGGTTCTGAGGTACTCCATGCCCTGCCTACTCCCTCACAGTACTGAACTGGGGGCCAAGTTATATGAGATATAAAATTTACGAAGTTTATAATGCACTGTAGAAATCACATTTCACTGTATCTACCAAACAAGATCCAAAAATGCTGGCCTAGAAGAGCGAATGTACAATGACATCTATGGTACAGGAGGCTCCTCATAGATGGTGCACAACTGAAGAGGCAGACGCTGCACAATCCTTGCTCACCCACAAACTTGACACAGATTTTCTTCACTGATACATCTCCTCAACGGCCAATATACTGTAACAGTTACAGAGGGCTTTATAAGTTGTAAATCTGAACAGGGTGAAACAAAACGAAGAACGTCAAATATACTGTATGTGTGTCCTGTGAGATTTAGTATGCTTCACTGTCAAGTGGCACAAGCTATCAAATGAGCAATCCATGGGCTGCTCAGTAGTCACAAAAGGTGTTCCAAGAAGTCCTGGCAGGGCATCCTCTCCAGTATACATTAACATGCTGCCATAGACCACTGTTACAGCTGCTTCAAGTCTTGCAATTACAGGATCCCGCAACCAAGGTCATCTTGGCCAGTGCTAAAATTATGACCTCTGCCTGACAGCTTCAGGTAGATGGGGCACCACAACAATGTTCCTAACAATTATCCCATGCCTGAGGCAGAAGCTGAACAAACTTGCTGCATCTGTCCACAGAATGTTACATGAAGTGAGCTCGTCTGTGGTGTGCTGGTGTTGTAGCTATTTGCAGGATTGCGTTCCTAGTGGGTGACTCTCTCTGAACACAGAATAGCTCTCTGTAATTAGTGGCACAGATGCAACTGATCATCATGAAGTACTCTGAGGACCCTCAGTTAGGACGGTCCCAATTATTATGTGATATCGCCTCATCTACCATTCCACTACTGCTGTTACACCATCTTCATTGGCTGATGTCTGTTCAGTCCATGGGTGAACTGCATTCAAATGTGCTGCTGATGTGACATGGAGACACTTCTCCCATCTTCAAAACACATTAGCACGTATTATCATCTGTATGATGGCCACTTGGATGATTCAGCCCATGTTCCCATGCAGCGGTAACAGCTCTGCTGTTACATGCAATAGGGTTTAGGAGCATGCTGTGGCATTCTTCATGTGTGTCTTGAGTACTCACAATAATACTCCTGAGAGGTACGTTACCACATTTGACAAGGGGAAATGTGTTCTTCTGCCCTCAATCTGAACAGAAGGCCTTTCTGATGGATGCTCTGCAGCGAGGGAGAACGTTCTGTGTAATGGTTACAAGTTCCTCCCCAATCTCAGCCAGTAATCTGCCATTCCAAGAGAGTGCTGTACCCATACACCCTACAAGCAACATGAACCACCACTTTCCTTGTGAGGACAGCACCACTTAATGCTCCTTCATTTATGAATTTTCCTCATATCAATGTTAAGTTACATGCATGTGAGACCATCTTCAGCTTACTGTTCAAATCTACTGCTCCGCAGGGAAACTTTAAACAAATATTTTACTCTATAGGAATCATCACATCTGCACCTCCGGGTACTGATGAACTCAAAAGACGGAGGATGGTGGCTACTCTGACTGAGTTTCTGTGGTCTTCCTCAGACCCCTTCACCAGGTAAATGCCAGGCAGGGGTAGTATATGAAATTGGGTAACAACCACTTCCTGTCATACCCATTTCAATTCACTTATGGGAACTGCCCACATTCAAGCAAGTGTGACAACGCAAGCGTCACTGCCTAGCAACCGCTGTTTACTCGTCATTGCTAAGCAATCAAGCTCGCGTTCACACTTGCTTGAATGTGAGCAGAGTACACTGTGTCCTGCATAGGCAACCTCACAGAAGACAGGACTCATGTCTGAATGTCTGCCCCACATATGAACATTGGAAATATCTTTAAACTAGCATCTAGTATCATCCTAGTGATGACACAAGTCCATCCTTGTTCCCATACTAGGCACATGTGAAAACAGATTTTTCAGTCCAGAAAAGAGAACATTTGAAAAAGAATATCGAGAATGGGAATTTTCCATACTAGTGCAATTACAAATTTATACTCTGAATCCTATTCTGTTACAGTTATCACCGTAAAATGGGGTGCGTAGACACAGCATCACTTGACAATAAAATTTAAGCAGACAACAGTGTCATGATTAATTTATCAGGCTCATACTGAATGACTACGTGTTTGGATCGATACATCACCATGAGGTGGATCCAAATTAAATAACTGCAGAGTCAATAAATTTCTATAAAATGGATTCATAAAAAATAAATAAAATGCAAGCAACCTTCAAGCCCCACCCAGCTCTACAGAATGGCAGCAACATGTTTACCCGGATTCCTGAATATCTGGTTTTGGTGAGTTAACCCAGACTCTATCTGCTTCAGCACTCCATTATTTGGTTCACTTCAGAACTGTTTTACTAATGACATTAAGCCCCCTGCACAAAGTGCTACTGCTTGCCACAAGCAACGCTGTATGAATTAATTTACCACCTCTATAAGGTTTCCTAACATTCTGACAAGAGAGATAGAGCTGTCTATCTGATATGACACAAACCTTTAGCACAGCAGGCGCTTGCAGATGGCGAGCAGTTCAAGAGGTGAAGGCAAGGCATGGAACTTGCTGACTAGGAACAGCTTCTCTCCACTGACCTCACACCAGGACTGTTGGCATACAGTAACAATTATATATACAGAGATTCACTGTCATCTCAACACACATTATGACTGGTCAATATTTCTGATTTCTTTGAAGCACCCTCCTGATTCAAGACGTCTTACTCTCACATCCACTTTAGCACTACAAAGGTACTAACCTTCAGGGCACAGACCCCTGGTAGGTTCTATACAATAACAGGGGCTGCAGAAAATTGTTGGTGTCATCTGACTCATCATGGACATCTGGCAGTGGGGAAAGACTATCCTGAGTCTGGGTACAGCACCATGTCAGAACAGTAAACGTCGCTGGACATAACTGAGTTGATTGGTCGTATAAAGTCGAAACATGTTTCGGCTCATGAAGCCATCATCAGGTGATACGTTGACAAACCTTACTTACTTACTCATGGAGCCGAGCCCTTCTTGAGGAGCCGCCAATTCTGCAGCTACTCAAGAATTTCCCAGGATTTTATGGAACCCGAAGGTTCATCACGGTGTTCACAAGAGCCCTCCACTAGTCCCTATCCTGAGCCAGATCTATCCAATCCATACCATCCCATCCTATCTCTCTAAGATCCATTTTAATACTGTCCATCCACCCACGCCTTGGTCTTCCCTGTGGTCACTATTGTCTTATGCCTCCTATGTGGATCCATGGAGAGGAAGATGCTGTGTGGCTCCCGCTCACTCAGGAACTCGGCATCCTTCACTGCTAGGAACAGCTACCCTTCACTGATACCAACACTCCATGTCTGCAAACATAAAGAGCACAGATAAAGCCATATAAATTCTAAATCTGAGCGCACCGTGAAGTGCGTTAACCAAACCATGAGTTTGCTACGTCAAGATGATCCCTTGACACTGAGTTTGGTACTGCAAGAGGCACTAAACCCTTAGTGATGCACAAACTTGCTGTTCTCAGACTGAACTCATACACTCCTCACCAATGTTTGCTTCTGACATTTCATCTGTTTCAATGATACCTTATGGCAGCAAAGCCCTCCAAAATGCCAGTACTCTTTACCATTTCAACACAGTACTAAACCCAAACACAGAAGAAGACCAGCAGTGACACATGTGTGTGTGTGTGTCCTTCTGCCCTGGCCAGCTTCATGCCCATTGCCTAGTTCTGCTGATATATTTTGCACCCTATCCTCAGCTATGGTGACCCTACAGCACTCACCCAACAACGGATTATCAGTGAATAATGAAAAACGAAAAGGAAGTGGTTGGGTCTAATTTGAGGAACTATTCTAAGACTCAACAAATCTAAGAAATTCCTCCTCCATCAAGAGAGCACATCTCTGGGATGAGATGTGTCTGAGGCCTCTAGAATACACACATGGCTACTGACGCAAAAATATTCAGTCTCCAAACAGTACAGTTCATCTCACATGTTACATACTTTTCATACAGGATGTCTTCACAGAACATATAGAGAAAGCGGGGAATCTGTTATATGTTTGTCTCACTCTGACATCAGTTGTGATGACAGTCTCTTCACAGGCGCCTCTCCACAAGTGACAAATAGTAATAATTATACAGTGCTTACATAATCATTAATTATAATCAGGTTTGTTATTCAGACGCCTTTTCACTAGGTATTTTGAATGCTGTCTGCACTCCCAGTTTCTTGAAACCATGCTGTTCAATAAACTCATTCTGTTTCCTTGGTACTGGCAGGATAACTAAACTGTGGCCTGGGGGCCCAACTGGGTAGGATTCCTTACCTTATCCTGTAACCTGAGGATGGAAACTGGCCACACACACAAATACTCTACATATGGCCAGCTTCAAACTACAGGAACATATATGATAAACCTAAACATGCTCCTATGTACCATAATAATTGCCCACTTACTGCAAAATCTTATGTTAAAAAATTTGGAAACTTAATACTGACACTACATACGCCACACTTTTATGAAATTTGGTTTAATTAATTAAAAAATCTTATCAGTCAGCAGGACTCCTTGGACAGTGGATCAGCTGGTTGGAAGGCCACTACCTACACACAAAACAACACAAACACAGAACAAATGCAATAAATGCAGACAACCGTGCACTGAGTGGGATTCGAACTGACAATCCCAGTCTACGAGGAAGTGACGATGTTTCTTGCCTTCGACTGCCTTAGGGCAAGGGCACACCATGGAAAATGGCAACTGCAACGCAACTGTGATTTCAGCGCTTTTGTGATTCATTTGTTCATTAAGGTGGCGCAAAAGGTTGACGAAGCTGTAAATATTGTTTTTGTGAAGTTAACTGAACAAGACAAACGTCATCCAGTCTATGCTAGGCGGGACAAAATATATTTGGCTTGGGAAAGAATTTCTTGTGAGTTGAAGGAGTCTGGATCCATGTTAAGTTCTTTCGAAACAATACAAGTGGCCATCACTGTGACCGAAAGAATTAACAGACTCACAGTTAGTATGCTGTGGAAAGTTATAGATGCTGACTTTATGTGCAAAAAATGAATACTCCTAAAATTTATGTCAGAAACTAAGAACTTGAAATGTAACAGAAATGGAACTGTACCTCTTACATGGGCTCCACACTGCTGGTGCGCTGGGGGAAGAGGGAAATGATCACTGAACTCAAGGCACTTGAATTCAAAACCCTTGCAGCTGGTGTACAGTAGATGAGATGCAAGTGTGTGGTCTAGTGTGTACACCTTCCTCAGTCAGCACAACACCAGCAACATCTGCAGGATCTGAAACAATACTTTCCTCAACGATGTGTTTCCATGACTGTTAAGAGCAGGCAGCATACAAATAAAGTATACTCGTACACATCTGCCAATCAGAATTCATCTCAGTACTCTGTGGTGTATAATTTGACACTGCACCCTGTATGCCTGGTAACATGCACTGATATACTTCCAGACATAAAAGAGTAACACAATAATGAACTTTCACTAATCAATTTTTTTTAATTTAATTAATAGCATATTTACAATCTTCTCTCGATAATATGGAGTAATAAGTAAATTTGTTCTAAGTAGGTATCTTGAGTAGAGAAGTCATCTGCTGCTGCTGCTGATGATGATGTATGGTATTTTAAACATTGTTCTAGTAGTGAAGTGCGTCTCTGATATTAATGCAACATCTATTTTGTGTATTTGTAGAAACTTTTGCAGTTCTAGTTTGTGGTTTGACAGCCGTTGGCATTCTGGAGTAAAATTCATAGAAAATTTTCCATTATTGGGTAATTTTGTTTATAAGAGTGCTTAGCATGTTAAATACCATACTGTTTTGATTGCTCAGTTGGTTGAACATAGCTTTGAATTCATTTAAGGAGGTTGACAGCTGCTCTGATATGTTGGGTGACTGCAGGTTTTGTGCATTTTGGAATAGGGATTTTCTATAGTTGGGACTGGATGGTGATTATGGTTTAAAGGAGGAAACTGGTTAATGTTGTTGATTTCCTACAGTATTTGGATTCTTTTTACACAAAGTTGGTGTTGTGTTCACCTCCACATTTAACACAAGTATACAGTCCTGCGCAATATGTTTTTGTATGCCTGTAGCACTGACATCTTGTACACCATACAATGTCATTTATGTCATTTTTCTTTCTTGGGGCTTCAACTGTTATTTTCATATTACTTAAGCATTTATTATCATATATGCTCTGATTGTTTTCTTTAGATGCTACATCTATGAGATACAAAGGCAGTTGTTCTTTTGTTTGACAATGTCAAAGAGCAACAGCAATTCCAGGCCCAATACCACCATACCAATTTCAACAAACCAGCTACAATATCATGCCTTTGGGACAAACAACAATTAACAGAACCCCCATTAACAAGCAATAACAAAAATAAGACCCAAGGTGAGCCAGAAATAAGAGCAAACTACATGTGGCAACAGGTAAAGAAGAGAAAAAGATCTAACCAAATCCCAGAAACAACAATGGAAGGAAATCCATTTCTCTTTAATACCCAAAACAGATATGAAGAGCTCTCACGGCTCTCAGACCTGAGGATATCCTCAGGTCTGAGAGCCGTGAGAGCTCTTCATATCTGTTTTGGGTATTAAAGAGAAAGGGATTTCCTTCTCTTGTTGTTTCTAGGGTTTGGTTAGATCTTTTTCTCTTCTTTACCTCTTGCCAAGTGTAGTTTGTTCTTATTTCTGGCTCATCTTGTGCGTTATTTGTGTTATTGCTTGTTGATCGGGTTCTGTCAATTGTTGTTTGTTCCAAAGGCATGATATTGTAGCTGGTTTGTTGAAATTGGTATGGTGGTACTGGGCCTGTGAATTGCTGTTACATTACCTGTTGCTGTGGGTCTATACGACAAACCAGTCCCGGTGCTGACCACATGCCGGCCACCTGACAGAAAGGTAGTTAATCGGTTGTAATTTCTGCAGTTTGAGTAGAAAACAAAATTAATTATTATATTCTAACACCATTCGATTCATTTCGCTGTCGTTAATCCTCCTCGACCATTAACTTATAGTAACCTCACGCTTCGTACTTAACTCGGAGTCAGCCTCGTGAAACTCCCATGTTATTGGTTGGCAACATGGCCGCCGTGACACATCGGTGAAACGCTGCTGCCATCTATGTTCAGCTTACATGACTAAATTAAAAATGACCTCCAGGGCTCGGAAGTAAGTCGGCTCCCTCAGACAGTGATGCCAACTTTGTTAACCTTTCTCAAGCTGCTGTTATGGTTATCTTTGCAAAGAGTGTCGCTGCATTATACTATGTTACGTCTCGGATAACCACACTCCTATGTCCTGACGACAGCGCCACTCGATGCGTGAAATTGATTTAATTCACAGTTCCAGGGTCACAGCACAAAACTAGCCCGTTTAATGTGGTAATGTTTCCAATATTTTAAATCAAATAATAATTTTTTGATTAAGCGTTTTAGTCGTTTCCGCTTTTATTAACATAAATAAATTATAAAGAGAAAACGATGCCCGTGCTTAATTATCATGCCATGAAGAAGAATGGGGAGTAGTTGGAGGTGAGAGCTCAGCTTCAGGCTCCGGCAACTTTATCCTGGGAAAAGTATATCGGATATTCATTGACTATGTGAGACTGAACGCTACAAATAAGAGATAATATCTCTCGCCGAGAATCACACCTCGATTCCTCGACCGTCCAGTCCGTACCCCCTCATAAAAATGTTGTACTAGTATTAATACTGCACTCTTCTGGGACTGATACCACGTAGGATAATAGTAACCAACGGCTGTGCGGAAATTTCTCCTTCCTTCTTCAATAGAGGACAAGCGTAGTGTCAGATTCTAGAAGACTCACTGCCACGATAACCTCATTTCTTATATATGTATAATACAAACTCCGTCGTAAATGAACACTTTATTGTAGTTCTTATCCCCCTTCTTTCACACTACATGTTTGGGCCGCAACCGGCCATCATCAGGTGTATTTTACTTCACGTAGCTGTCACATTGCACTCAATATTAACATTTAAACTCGTTTCTTATGTTTATGGTTTACTTAATGACGCTCTCAGGAACTCAGACTCTATACCTTCGGATGACGAATGAATAATAAACTGGAAATTAAGTGGCAGGAATCGGTGGTAGTGTAATTTGAGGTTCTATCTGGGCACTTGTCTGCCTTCGGTGAGGAAAACCACGGAAGTCATCAGTAAAAATGACCGGTCTCCAGGCCAAGATTCGAAACTGGGTACTACCGATTGAGAAACTGTATTTGCAATCTCTCAGTCCCGACGTTTCGTGATTCAAGGTTCGATATCGTTATGAAAAATTGGCGTGTAGAGTCGTTGATATGCAATAACCGCGAGATAAGCAAAAATACCAGAGCCATTTCTAGGCAACGGCTCAGTAAATACGTACCCACTGCAACGGATAGGCATGCAACAATATGATTACTGTTGGAAACAGTTCTCTGTTGTTGCAGGCATATCCGTTGCCTGCGGGAATGTGTTTATCGAGCCGTTGCCAAATGACTATGGTGTTTTTCCTTATCTCGCGGTCGTTGCATAGCAACGGTTCTAAACGTAGTTTTCATAATCACATCGAACACTAGATCACGAAACGTCGGGACTGAGAGGTTGCAAATGCTATCTCGATAGGTCGCTCTTCTGCCCTTTTAGCCAAATTCCTCACTGAATCCATCTCATTCAGGAAGTGAGCAGGGCGTTCGTCTTCCTCCTCCATTGTCCTCGTTGAATCACTGAGTAACTGAATAAAACTTTCGCCTTGCGTCTTCATAATCAACTTCAGTGCTTCCGTTACCCACTGCGGCCACAGAGCCGGTCTGGCCGGTCTGGAGAAAAGAAAATTTCTTCCAACACATAGCAACCTGTGACGGATGGACTTCATATTATGTAGTGTAGTAAGGAAAAGCCAGGAAAATGTTGATAATATTGACCTTCATTCTAGGCCGTGCTATAGCTCAAGCGGTTAGTCGCTGGCTTCCCACCGCGGCGGCCCGGGTTCGATCCCGGTTCTAATCAAGTGGGATTTGTGGTGGACAAAGTGGCGCTGGGTCAGGTTTCGGTTTCCCCTGCCAATCTTCATTCTACCAATTGCTCCACAATCACCTTCACCTATCATCTGGGGCTGGTACAATAGGCCAGAAGTGGTCGCAGTACATGGGACTTAGTCCCACCCCACTAGCATTAAAAAAACTTCATTCTAACATGCGTATCTCTTGCAGTATATCGCCAAGGACGGTTATACCCTAAAATCCCAGAATTCGAACCATTCCCCGCACCTGGACCGATCTCAGCACCTGAACCAATCCCAGTAACTGAAGCGATCCCAGCACTTGTACCACTACCAGCATCCGAAGCAATCCAAACTTTGCAGCCAACCCAAGACTCCGAAATAATTACAGTTGGAACCTCCGCCACAACAAAGGAAACAGAATATGCACTGTCCTGGGCATTTCAGCAGAGAAACTTACCAGACCACAACTAGTATTTCTGGATACTTGGCCCCTTGTTTCTCAGCCTCATCACAATCACTACGTGTCTGATGGTGTGTTGCCAGCTTCGGCGGGTTTCTTGCAGGGGGGATGAGACAAGACAGGAACCATCACAGCCCGGAATGTTATTACACCCGTGGGAATGTGTCATTCTAGAGATGAGAGGTACGCTGGCGAAAATGCAAAGATTGAAAAAACTAAGTGCCCAGGTCCGGAAGGAGCTGAACCCATTCTATTTTATTGCGAAGGCGGAAGACGAAAAACTTATTCAGTTACAGAGTGAGTTGGATACATTGAAGATGACTATGAAGGCGCATGGCGAAAGTTTTATTCGGTTACTCAGCGACTCAGTGAGAACAATGGAGATGGAAAAGGGAGGAATGAGAGGAATTCAGTGAGGACGATGGAGGAGGAAGACAAATAAGATGTACACTCTCAGAATGAAGTGGATTCAATGAGGAATTCGGCAGTGTGAGCAGAAGAGCAACGTCTCGGATTCCAGCAACTTGGGGTGCATAGAATGCCGACTATATTGGAAGAAGGTGAAGATGAAGACGAAGATGACCCGCATATATGGCGTAGTGGCGATATAGCTCCACCATTCTTGACTTTGGAACTTGATCGAAGTTAGTGGTCATCTCTATGCTACAACTGCTTTACCCCTGGGAATGAGCCCCTGGTGCCCACTGGACAGGAGGCTGGGTGGACCCAAGGTCAGTTGGGCACTGGAGTAGAGAAATATCTTGCCCCTGCTGAAAATTAAGCACTGGCCATCCAGCAGTAGCCTGTCACTAAACCGACTGAGACATCCCATCTCTCTAATCATAACAACAATAATAATAACAGGCACAATGATGTTGGTGGTGATGATGGCGATGATGATGATGATGATACAGTGTGGTATGAATGCTTAGCTATGGGAGCAATCAAGCAACTAATTCTGTGGAGCTGGCTTATTCTTTAGAAGCCGGCAGTTGCTCAGCGACTCAATTCCCAGAATTTTATCAAATTCATGGCATATACCTTTATACTGAGGCATCCAGGGTCAAAAGCATTTCACATACAAAGGGATTGATAAACACCCAGATGATACTGCAGGGCTACAATTTGAAAATGGAAGCCAATTCTGTGCCTAAAGCCAGGATAGCACAGTCGCTATAGCAACTGGCTAAGGGCTGGACAACCAAGGAATCGGAGTTAGAGTCCAAGTGAAGGCAAGAATTTTAATTTCTCTGTGTTGTCCAGACCGGCTCTGGGGTCCACCCAGCCTCCTATCCAATGGGTATCGGGGGCTCTTTCCCAGGGGGTAAAGCGGCAGGGGTGTGAAGCTGACTACTCACCTCCAACTAGTGCCGAGGTCAAGTAAACTTGGATCTACACATCCACTCACCCATACTTCTTCATTGCGTAGTGCTTAATTAATTAAGTGCAGGGGCAAATTTACCTCTTTTACCCAATTCTGTGTTTACCTTAAAGATCTGGCTTCACCACAGCGCGGGATATTACGGAAGTGGGCCTGTCATGTAAACGGAAGGCCACTGAGTCACCATCACTGCACATGTGACATGTTTCATGCAAGAATTAATTTAATATTCCTGGACTTGTTGTAGAATGTAATGGAGGGATTTGGCGATGAATGAGGATCCTTCAGGTTCTATAAAGAGAGAACTTCTTGAACAGTTGAACACTCAATAGCGATGGCGAAGCACTAGTAATATACTGTATTCACCAAGAAACAGTTAAAGTTATCATTTATCCTGTTTGGCCAAAGAACGATGCATTCCCCTTCGTTTAAAATTGTTAGCTATGTGGTCTGAAAAAACTGACTTGAAACGAAGCATATGATTTCACGTCAGTGGTATACACTGTTACAGTATTCTTCGCTTCAGCACATTTCTTACATTCACTATAACATTTTTCAAATATACACCGACGAAAATTAACATTTGACACCCTTTATATGTGCCACAGAATGTAGTGTAATAAGCACTGAATGATGATCACACACCTTCGGCGCGTTCAGACCTACCTATTAGTTTCATCACGTCCGTCTGTTTGCCTGCAATATCACACTGCCTTGCCTATGTCAACCAAACTGCGTTTCACATACCAATACAAAATTTTATCAAGATTTTGTTTTATTTTTGTCTAGTTTCTTCATTTTTAAAGGACATGTTACTGTATACATTAGCATTTGCTTGTAACTGCGGTTCTTTGAATATTTTGATGAGATTTGATCCATGTTCTTATATTACGTTAGTGTGACTGTGTACGGTTCCGCCCACGTAAGTTGATTTTAAGCCCCTCATTATTGAAACACTTGAACATATTTTGCATTGTTTACATCAAGTACTCAGATGAGAAAATGAGTTACTACATAAATGTCACAAGGATGAATAAACTATACACGCAATATATTATAACGTTTGCAAGTAACACGTCATTTCGAGAAAATCATTAGCATTACAAAGATAATGAGTATTTGGCCGCGCCATAGCTCAAGCGGTTAGTCGCTGGCTTTCTACTGCGGCGACCCGGGTTCGATACCGGGTCTGGTCAAGTGGGATTTATGATGGACAAAGTAGCGCTGAGGCGGGTTTTCTCCGAGTACTTCGGTTTCCCCTGCCACTCTTCATTCCACCAAATTCTCCATCATCATAATCACCCGGGGCAGGCTACAATAGGCCAATCAGTGGCCGCCGTGCCGAGTGGACCCAGTTGGACTCCACCCCCAACTAAGCGAATTAAAAAAAAAAGTATTTAATTGAGCACCATCAAAATTCTTGTCCCGAGTCCTGTTATCGCCCTGAACTTGATAATCTGGGCAATTTACAGCCATTTAAGCTAGCAGAAGGGAGAGACACTAAATATTTGCAGCCCCCCAGGGTGATTTCTTTAAATATTCAAGAATGAATAAAGAAAGTAAATTGCCAATATACCAACATCTTTGAAGTTAGCATAAGCATTCTTAAACGGTTTAAACGTGCTTGGGAGTAATTATTTTGCCTGACCTTCCCCTTGGAAAATCTTTTGGAGGGGCGTTATATTTACAGCAGACTGACGTCACGCATAAGCAAAATAGCGTGTTTAAGGTTGACCTCATAAACATTTTTATCCAGTCACCATATATGACAACTCTGTTCTGTAAAAAATTTTGCGAAATCCAAAGGAGCGGTAACCGGATGCAATCTGGCAGAATCGTCTAAGGTACGCTACGGCTCAAAACAACTGCAATAACAAGCGCAAATTATAGTACGGAAATGCAAGCAGGCAGTTCTTATTGGAGACGTCCAAAATTTCGGCCATTAGTGCCCAGACAGTGCATTAATCTGGGACACGCTGTATATGTATAATGTATTTACGTTCATACTGAATTGAGCTGAGCTGAGTATAAACTTGTAGTTTCGTACCTAAAAATTATTTAAATTACCTAATTTTTAAAAATCAACACAATGAAAATAAAAAGACCGACAGACAAACACGAAGAAACTAACAGGCATTTAGGAATTGTAAAGAAAGATAGCGAATAACTGTAACAATGTTTTCAGTTTCGGAGATGCACCGTTCTTTGTTTCACCCGCTCGCCACGTTGAGGCACAGGATATGAGCGGGGACCTGAAACAAAAAAAAAAAAAAACTTCAGTATGAACACGAGAAAACAGATATTATATTAACAGAATGAACACACAAGCTTACCTCTGCTGTTGGTACTCTTGCTATCTCTTCTGTAACACGTCTTCTTTTAAATATAAAATTCTTCAGAAAATATGCTGCACGTTTTAATATCTTCATCATGGAAGGCGTACAGCTGAATGTACCATTTGTTCACTGAAATTGTCCCGGTTAAAATGGACAGCACAATTAAACTGGAAGATAAATGTACGCCGTTTGGCGCAGACATAAAAACAAACGACATAACGAATAGAACTTTCCGTTTTCATTCAAATCTTGAGCAGTCGCCGTAAAAAAAAGAAAAGCAACATATCGATGATTTCTCTCGAAAAATCAACTCACATTTATCGTGTTCGAAAAAGGCACTTTTTACACAAAACGAAAACACAAGAACACGGTCACATGGGAGACGTTCCGGCGCATGGAAAGAATTCGTCATTTAAAATGGAATCTTATCCTGTGTCGCACAGCCTAGCGGCTATTTACAGAACTAACCAACGTTAGTTTATTCAATTTAAACAGAATACAACATATTCTTTTTCTAAACAGAAGTTGCTTTTTACGGCTGTTAAATTTTTGTCGCAAAACCCAACAACAATCGGCGATTTTTACTGACACGTGAAATATAATCGTCACAAATTCAAGTATATCTCGAGAAGTAACAATGTAAAACCCTTATACTATCGACTGACCTGATGCGTTTCATTGTGATGACAAGCGCTGTCTTCTCCGTTGCTGAAGTTGCGGCAGTTTTGACTTACCTTGCCCACTTTTTCATGATGACAAGCGATGTCTTCTTTTGTGCAGAAGCTGGAGCACATTTTATTGACTCACCTTATGCGTTTCCTCATTTTAACATTTTATAAATTGAATACACAGGACAATACACACAAACAAACATAATATGTCATCAAATTGAATACACAGCATAATACACACAAATATAATATGTCATAAAATAGAATATGCACCCAAAGAAACATTACATGTCATCATAAATTTTAATGTCTGTTTTATATGTACCTGGTACTTACAGATCCAGTTCCTTATCTTTCAACATTGAATTGAAAGAGGGATGAAAGCAAAATGAAGTTTTACTTTATTGGATCTCTGTCCCTCCAATGCGAGCTATTCACAGAGAGAGACTGTCAAAGTTCTTTTTATCCCTCTCTCTCTCGCATTGATTTCATTGTTGTGCCGACCGAACCCTGTCAAGTTGCACCCTGTGGCATAAAAAGAACACACAGAAATACTTAAAACTAAACCCTCCTAAACCGACACGAAGCCTAACTTCACGCAGCCTAACCAGAAATCCTATCATGGGCACCTAACGGGGAGGGCGGGAGGACAACCAACTTACAAACTAAAATAAAAAAATATATAATTTCCACAGGGTGTCCAACTCGACCTTAACCTAAGCCCTGAGTCATGGCGGCTACCGCAGCAAATCCAGAGTNTTATATCGATTTCTGTTATGTATGCCTTAATATTGGCAAGTCTAGTATTTGGAACTGAAGATGGAGCTTTATTTTCTGTTGGTACTCTAGACTTTTGGGGTCATGTCGGAATGTTGTTAGGTGAATCACTGCGCCTGTTCAGTACCCAAATAATCTTAACAGTAATGTAACTTGTAACCTAACACAATAGAATAAAATATTTTAATATGAAAGTACACCATTCCTATTTCTTATTAATATAGTAAAGAACTACACTTCTTCTATGGCGCAACAGCCCGATGTCGGGCCTTGGCCTCCCTTATCAAGCCCCTCCATTCCTCTCTATTCTGCACTGCTTTCTTCCAGTTCCCTACACCCAGTAACCTCTTCACATCTTCTTCCACCGCATCAATCCATCTAGTTCTTGGTTTCCCTGCACGTCTCCTACTACCTATTGTACTGTATAGTATTTTCTTTGGGATACGCTCCTTATCCATTCTCTGTACATGCCCAGCCCATTGCAATCTCTTAAGCTTTATCGTCACAGAGATCTCTGGCTCCTTATATAATTTGTATAACTCTTAATTATATCTTATTCTCCATATCCCATTCTCTTTTATTGGTCCATAAATCCGTCTCAGGATTTTCCTCTCGAATGAATTGATGACTGATTCCTCTTTCTTGTTTAGCGTCCAACCCTCACATCCATAATAAAGTACGGGTCTTATCATTGTTTTGTATATTTTTGTTTTAATCGCTCGGTGTATATCCTCTGATCTAAAAACTGATAGTAACGGGAAAAATGCATTATTCACTAATTTAATTCTTCTTCTAGTTACTTCATAACTAGACTTACGTATCCCTAAACACAATGGCGATTTGATGCAAAGTTGTAACCTAAATGTACAACTATAATGAACTTATTTTTATCTCACATTAGATGAAATTTCATACTGGCAGCTATTTCTCAGGAAAATCACGAGAATCTCTGGGCCGTAGACGGAGGTTGTGTTCATTGACACATGAAGAAAACTTATATTGGGAATTATTTCTGAGGAAAATCACGAGAATATCAGGGCCTTAGAGGGAGGTTGTGTTCACTGACACATGAAGAAAGTGTATATTGGCAATTCTCTGTGAGGAAAATCACGATAATATCAGGGCCTTAGAGAGAGCCTGTGTTCACTGGCATGTGATGAAAATTTATATTGGCAATTCTGAGGATAATCACGAGAATCGCAGGGCCTTAGAGAGAGCCTGTGTTCAGTGACATATGAAGAAAACTTATTTTGACAATTCTGAGTAAAATCACGAGAATATGAGGGCCTTAGAGAGAGCCTGTGTTCAGTGACATATGAAGAAAACTTATATTGGCAATTCTGAGGAAAATCACGGGAATATCAGGGCCTTAGAGAGAGCCTGTGTTCAGTGACTTATGAAGAAAACTTATATTGACAATTCTAAGGAAAATCACGAGAATATCAGGGCCTTAGAGAGAGCTTGTTTTCACTGGCATGTGATGAAAACTTATATTGGTAATTCTGAGGAAAATCACGAGAATCTCAGGGCCTTAGAGAGAGCCTGTGGTCACTGGCATGTGATGAAAACTTATATTGGCATTTCTGTGGAAAATCACGATAATCTCAGGGCCTTAGAGAGGGCCTGTGTTCTGTGACATATGAAGAAAACTTATATTGACATTTCTGAGGAAAATCACGACAATATCAGGGACTTAGAGAGAGCCTGTGTTCACTGGCGCATGAAGAAAGCTTATATTGACAATTCTGAGGAAAATCACTAGAATATCAGGGCCTTAGAGAGAGCCTGTGGTCAGTGACATGTGAAGAAAATTTATATTTGCAATTCTGACGAAAATCACGAGGATCTCAGGGCCTTAGAGAGATCCTGTGTCCAATGGCATGTGATGAAAACTTATATGGGCAATTCTGAGGAAAATCACGAGAATATCAGGGCCTTAGAGAGAGCCTGTTTTTACTGGCATGTGATGAGAACTTATATTTGCAATTCTGAGGAAAATCACGAGAATATCAGGGCCTTAGAGAGAGCCTGTTTTTACTGGCATGTGATGAGAACTTATATTTGCAATTCTGAGATGAATCACGACAATATCAGGGACTTAGAGAGAGCCTGTGTTCACTGGCGCATGAAGAAAGCTTATATTGACAATACTGAGGAAAATCACTAGAATATCAGGGCCTTAGAAAGAGCCTGTGTTCAGTGACATGTGAAGAAAACTTATATTTGCAATTCTGAGGAAAATCACGAGGATCTCAGGGCCTTAGAGAGATCCTGTGTCCAATGACATGTGATGGAAACTTATATGGGCATTTCTGAGGAAAATCACGAGAATATCAGGGCCTTAGAGAGAGCCTGTTTTTACTGGCATGTGATGAGAACTTATATTTGCAATTCTGAGGAAAATTAAGAGAATATCAGGGCCTTAGAGAGAGCCTGTTTTTACTGGCATGTGATGAGAACTTATATTTGCAATTCTGAGGAAAATTAAGAGAATATCAGGGCCTTAGAGAGAGCCTGTGTTCATTGACATATGAAGAAACTTATATTGGCCATTCTGAGGAAAATCACGAGAATCTCAAGTCCTAAGTTGGATGCTGTGTTCAATGGCATCTCTACATCTGTCCGTCACACCAACAAAATCGGTACCTTCTGTTAATTATTATCGAACACATTTGTATTGCTAATGCTTCTGTAAGTACGAAACTGCCTAGGATCTTTTGTTTATTCGCGGATAGCAACTGAAATGAGAGATGTAGTTTAACGCATTTTCAACGAACGAAGTCGCTAATGTTTGAGACTAAAATTTAAGGCAGGTAGCTAGAGATTAATGTTTATTTCCAACACCAGTCTGCCTGTACCGGTTCTCACGGTCTCTTCGCTCGCGGATTTCTTATTTTTCCTTGTACCCTGAAGATGGAGTTGATACGTTCCTCCGAAATGTCGATTAACACCACATCTATACGGTGCCACATCCCAGAAGACTGCTTTCTTCATGGTCACCGCGTTGAAAACCTCAAATCTAAAATTACCTTTTTCAAAATTTCCAGAGCGACTGCAAATAAGCTTTGATGATTCTCCCGGAGTCAATAATGAACCGCATGTCACAGTCGAAGGAACAGTGATCTAATAAATTCTGATTGCTTATCAGCAGAGAAGTATCAGATACTTTAATGTATCCGGGGCATCTTACGTTTAATTATCCGCTGTCAATTTTAAAAGGGAACTGAAAGTTTTTCTTTATAGAAGTAAACCACTCAATGGCAGTGGGCACATATGAACGTACAAATCGTGCAGTTTAAGACAGTGGTTGCCGGCCATGCATAAGCAGAAAGAAATACAACTACAATATTAGAGAAGTGTTAGTAATTAGTGCATTAGTTAGATAGTTGGTAATTTGTACGATCACATGTGGTAGTTGCCATAAAATAATTTCTGTATCTAACTATGACGTCACTAGTATTGCTGTAGGAAGGAAGTTAACAGCATAACAGCAGAATAAATTAACAAACGCCACTTCGCATCGTTAAATAGTTTTGAATAATTTAAAAAAGCTTTAAACCATGTCGTAATATTTGTAGTAAATTCACATAATTTAGAGAACTAAGAAATATTAATATATTTTAAATGTTACTTGAAACATAATAAAACAAAGATTTACGCAAAACGACTTTCCTCTGCATTCTCTCAAAATTCTGACAAATTGTTAGCGCAACCGGTAGGCGTTCTTTACTTGTATCATGTCTGTCGGTCTGTCGATGGCAAAATGTCGGGGGCTCTATCCATGAACTGATCTGACGAATACTTACACTGAGCTGCCTGATTACACCAATTGTTTTGAAACTGTCTGTGTCACCAAGACTGATGATTTACTAGGAGATCTGTATGTACTTTATGTTGCTGAATTTTTCACGACATAGCATCAACTGCATAAGTTCGTTGGCGTCAGGCTGAGTTCAATGTGGTTCTGCTTGCCGGGAAAACCAATCGGCAGTAAACGATCGTTAGGGGCGTCACACAGGAACAGTGAACACTCTTATATTAGCCAGTATTTAGCTGTCTTTTGAAGGGTAGAAGAACCTGAGTGTAGGCCCACTGAGGTATATTTACTTACGTCCTGGATATGATAAACAGAACTGTAAAAGCTGAATAAGTTTCAGGAAAATTCAAATTAATATGGGTAACGCAATACAGCAGTGGTGAAAGAACGACGAATAAGACAAGAGGGAACCCATCAACGTATTCTGCAATGGGTTTCAGATGAATGATGTCAAGTTACACGATTTCGATCTGGAAAAGAATTGTACACAGATTCTTAGTGGTAGACCCTGAAGTAAAGATACCATTAAAAAACCTGGACCTACATGGGAAGATAATATTAAAATGATTCTCAGAGAAATTGGACGCGAGAATGTGAGCTGGATTCGTCTGGCTCAGAATAGGGACCGGTGGCGGGCTCTTGTGAACACAGCAAAGAACTTTTCCGTTACATTGAATGGTGGGAATTTCGAGAGTAGCTGAGCAACTGCTGGATTCTCAGGAAAGACTCAGCTCTGTGGAGTTGCCTAATTAGTTGGTTAGCTAGACACACAGTAATTAGCAATAACATAGCACAGTTCTTGAACTATAGGTGAAACAACCAGGGATATGTTGAAGGCAGAGACCACTAGGAAAACCTAGAAGTAGACGGGAAGATAATATTAAAATGATTCTCAAAGAAACTGGATGTGAGAATGTGATCTGGATTCGTCTGACTCAGAATAGGGACCGGTGGCGGGCTCTTGTGAACACAGCAAAGAACTTTTCCGTTACATTGAATGGTGGGAATTTCGAGAGTAGCTGAGCAACTGCTGGATTCTCAGGAAAGACTCAGCTCTGTGGAGTTGTCTAATTAGTTAGCTAGTCATTATTAGCAATAACATAACACAACGATAGAAATAAAGGTGAAATGGTCAGGAATATGTTGAAGGCAGAGACCACTAGGAAAACCTAGAAGTAGACGGGAAGATAATATTAAAATGATTCTCAAAGAAACTGGATGTGAGAATGTGATCTGGATTCGTCTGACTCAGAATAGGGACCGGTGGCGGGCTCTTGTGAACACAGCAAAGAACTTTTCCGTTACATTGAATGGTGGGAATTTCGAGAGTAGCTGAGCAACTGCTGGATTCTCAGGAAAGACTCAGCTCTGTGGAGTTGTCTAATTAGTTAGCTAGTCATTATTAGCAATAACATAACACAACGATAGAAATAAAGGTGAAATGGTCAGGAATATGTTGAAGGCAGAGACCACCAGGAAAACCTAAAAGTAGAGGGAAAGATAGTATTAAAATAGTTCTCTGAGAAATAGGGTGTGAGAATGTGAACTGGATTTTCTGGCGCCAGATAGGGACCGGTGGGGGGCTCTTGTGAACATGGTAATGAACCTTTCGGTCTCCATAAAATGGTGGAAATTTCTTGAGTGGATGAGCAACTACTGATATTTCAAGAAAGGCTCAGCTCCATGGAGTCAGTTTTGTAATTAGATGGAGAGATACTGTTAGCAATAACATGCCCAAGACAGCACTAGAACTGAGGGACAGGATGGATGTCGCTGGAAGCCGGCCCAGTGATAAAAGAGTTTGAAATATGAGCCTGAAGGAAAAGGCTCTTATGCAGAACTGCAACATTCTCTCTTGCAGTGCCCGTAACAGGCCACATTCCGGGAAAGGCAGTGATGATACAGTGAGAGATGTTTTTGATGACTTCAGGGAATGGGGAAGAAAGCTGCCGTGGCCAGTTCAAGTTGTATCCACGTATATCACTTAAAAATAATAACTATAATTAAAGAATAATTATAAATAATGCCATTAAGAAGGCCACTGAATGTAGCATTTTGGTGTCCGATTGTTTATATAATAGTTATATAATAAAACTAACCGTTCTAACACTTCTAAAACTCTTTCGAGTTCCACTTATATTACTTATAAATAATGATTATAATTATAGTACAAATAATCTCATTAAGAGTTATAGGCCTACTAAATGTGATGCAACGTCGGATTGTTGTATGCTAAAAATAACTGCATCACATTACTAACAGTTTAAGCTTTATTGTTACTTTAGAACACAAAATTTGATTCCATAACTGGTATTTTCATAACAATTTACTGCTCCTATAAACTAATCTAAACTGTATTGCTTGGCCTTGGAACTTTTACGTCGTTAATGTTAAAATAGCTGCAATACAAATGTATGGCCTCCAGTGACAAACTATGATATAAAAATGGCTACATCCGGCCCCCGCCAAAGGCACTAATTTAATTAAATATTTCGTAAATATTATAATACAGTATTTCTATCCAGAAGCAAAGCAAACTTTTATCTGAAATTCCGACGTTAAAACCTAGAAAATAAATTACTATGAACTTTACAAAGTATCGTAATTATTAATTCATACTATTAAGCTTGTAATTTATATTTATTGTAGAAACCTCCTCATGGCGCCTAAAGCCCCGGAAATCCAATATGGCTACAAGCAAATGCAGTAAACACTCCATCTTAGTACGAGTGTTTGAACAGGTAAATTAAAAATTATACAGTTCCTAGAAAGCAGTGGATTCGTCATGGCTATAAAATTTTGCAAACGAATGCTTCCGAACCTCTAAATAAATTGCTCCTTTTAGAATACGGAAAATATTTAAGTTTTTGTCCCTTCAAAAAACCCGCCAAAATTACCGCCAAATGTTCAACTTCTTCACACTAATTAACTTATGCATATGGTAATTATCATGATATATGCGACTTAAATCGAGATTATAATGCAAAAATATATGAAACTCTTGCAAAATGTGTAATTCTCACTTCCCTGCTATTACAAACAGCGTACTTCGTGAAGTACGAAGACTTGTTCACCAACTAACGCAAAGTGGTTTCTGAATGATTTTATAATGCATTTAGCTCAACTCAATTAATATAAAGCCATAAATACTTGCAAATCATGTAATTAACACAACTCACGGGAATTCACGCTGTCCTAGCTGCACAAAATATGCATGCAAAGCTGCAGAATTGGAGCACACGCTTATCACATCTTACCTCCCTCACACGTAAAGGCTCTCTGACCTGTGCGAAGGACACGTCATAATAAGGGAGGGGGTTTCAAGATGTCACTCCTATCGATAGTACCTACACAGAGTAAGGGTTCGTGTTAAATATTTCACAAATTATATTCCGAGATCGAATATAATAATATTACGCATAAAGTCTCCTCTAAATTTTTGGCAAAGCCTCGTTTGTTTCGGATTTTAAAATTAAATAAATGTCGCATGATTAGCACCCACCAATCACTGCTCGACAACACAATCTAGTTTCTCGCGCCCAGTGAAGAGCACAGGTGTTTGGAAACATAAAAAGCGAGGGAATTTTCGACGCGGGAGAGATAAATGAATAAGATAATGAGACATGCATCATTTGACGATTCTTTCATTAAGTTCTCGGCTGAATGTTAAAAATTAAAAAAAAAAATGATAAATTTACTTCTGCGTCCTAAGTTGTTAGCTCTGGGCGTGTATAGTGGCGTGGAGGTCATTCTCGAAGTACATGAAGGACAGTGACAAAGCCCTGTGAGAAAGGACCTTACAATATTCATTTTGTGCCCCCTACTATCCAACAGGCTTATGGAGGTGAATTCAAAGAGAAAATGTTTGTTTTGCTGGTGATCGAACCCCGGTTTTCTAGTCCAATGGTCAGCCGTGTTACTGACAGGGCCATACCAGCTCATAAGAACTGACGCTGCTAGAACGACGCAATTAAACAATGAGAAATTGGCAGAGTATGTAGCACTCTCAACAAGTAAATTTTTATTGCTAGTGGGGTGGGACTAAGTCTCTTGTACTGCGGCCACTTCTGGCCTATTGTACCAGCCCCAGATGATAGGTGAGGGTGATTGTGGAGCAATTGGTGGAATGAAGATTGGCAGGGGAAACCGGAGTACTCGGAGAAAACCTGCCCCCACTTGACCACACCCGGGATCGAACCCGGGTCGCCGCGTTGGGAAGCCAGCGACTAACCGCTTCAGCTATGGCGCGGCCCCAACAAGTAAATTAATTTATATAAAATTGTAGTCCACATTCGTCTGGGAAGAAAGATCAATAGGGAGACTCAGAAGATAATATTAAAACGGATAGTTGAAGAGTCGTTTCTTGGGTTTCTTCAATCCCTCTATGCAAATGCCGGTTTGGCGCCTATAACCACGAACCTCTGTCATTCAATACTTTTACGCTAAGAATTCTGAGTTACTCGCGGCTTCATTTAATAAATCGGAAATGAATAAAATAAAGAAACTAGCAACGATAGGAGTGGCACACATATAGGCACACAAACTGATGGGAGGGATTTATGAAGTACGCCGCTAAAATTAGTTCAGGTGCCATGATATACATACTAGATTTCATAAAGATTGGTTCAGCCATTCAGAAGTTGATAGGGCGACACACAGGTAGCATGGAGATCGCACATGTAAAGTAAAGTTACCCCTGTAACAGGCTGTGGAGGCCCATAGGGTTGTGAGACGTCTAGGCTCCCAAATTTTCTCTAGAGAGTTGGTTCACAGATGGCCGCAAGGCTGTCAGCCTTACGCGCCGGCCGCCCTTTATCCCCCAGGAAGATTCTTGGTACTCATTTCTGTTAAGGGCTGAGTTGACCCCAAGGCCATAGTGCAGCTGGAAGGATTAGGTAAGTTGAAAAAAAAACCGCCTCATCGCGACTCGAACCTGCGACCTTCCAGCTTGTAGCCTAGTGCCTCAACCAACTGCGCCACCGCGTAACCCGAAAATCGCACATACCTACTTTAATTTTTTCATACTAAGGAAAGTAAGCTAAAAAGATGCATGTTGAGGGTGGTTTAATAAACCATCAGCCACTGGACTCTTGCATAGAAACAAATGAAGTGACAGCGAACTAAACAGAGCAAGCCAACCGCCTTACCGTGCACTGCTGCAAGCCTGCTGTAACGTTATCTCTAGTCTATACGTCTACTTCAGATCGAATAACATACAGCAGCGCTGTGAGAACAACAAATTCAATGAAGTCAGATTTGTCCCAGGGAGTTGGAACGTGAGAAACAAGTTTAAGGAAATGTCCCATGAAACAATTCATGTCACGTTTAATTACCAATGTGTTTAACTCTGTTTGAGGGAGTAGCCTAAACGAATAAACTTGAAATAGCTTACGATAATTCTCTCTTGTTTCTTTACTTCCTCCCTTTTTCTCCCTCCGCCATTTATTCTTCGTCTTCTTAATATTTCACATTCGACGCCATGTACACGTAGTATATAGTATTCAGTTCATGCCATGCGTTCGGTAGGTATCTGCTTCGATCCTCGGCAGACTACAGGCAATAGAGATACTTCGTTCTGTACAAGCTACGCGAAATCGAGTTTATATTCGTATATGTGTGCGTGTGTGCGCGCACACACACACACACACACACACACATGACTGGATGTCACATTCTTCTTCCGGGACAGGCTTTTCCAGAGTACCTATTATCTAGGAGGTGAAGGCAAAGTTGTCCCTGTGCTTAACTAATTAAACACTACGTCATGAAGGCGTATGGGTGAGTGGATGTATAAATCCATATTTTCTTCACCTCGGCACTAGATGAAGGTGAGTGGTCAGCTTCACGCCTCGGCCACTTTAACCCCGGGGAAAGAGCCACCGGTACCCATTGGATAGGAAGTTGAGTGGACCCCAGAGCCAGTCTGAACGACGTGGAGAAAATTCTTGACCCTACTGGGACTCGAACTCCAACCCCTTGGTCATCCAGCCTGTAGCCAGTCGCTATATCGACTACGCGACTAAACTTATTGAAATGCGGTTTAAACAACGCTATGAACAGAATGCCCCATGCATACCATAAAGCGGAACTGTTTTAATATTGTCACGTGTAGGGTGGTACGCGTGACGAAATGATGGGTTCTGGTTCAGATGATTGGATTTATTAGCACTTTGGTTACAATCTCTCATAATCACATTTAGATACAGCGATATCGATGATCTACACACACTGGGCCTCTCCTGGTAACACAATTAAAGCCCAGAAATTAGCGCTTCAAATCACTCCAAATATTACACATGAATACAGTCTTCTAATTGCACTTCGCCGGTCGGCGACCTTTGCGTGGCTGTTTCCACCCGAGAACTCAGAACTCACTGTCACTGTCACTCCTAGTTCCAGTTCGCTCTGAACTTAAGTCAAAGTCAAAGTCAAAGTCAAAGTCAAAGTCGCATTGCGACTGACGGACAGACACTCAGTAAGTCTTGGTGTCGAGCCCCATCTAGGGCTCATGACCAGATATTTATTACTGTTTGACAGTTACGGTTTTGTTTTTGTGGGGTTCCCTCTCTAACGAGAGGGCGGGTCTTTTGTTCATGCTGCTGGCCCTTGCCAGCGCAGTCTCTCTCAGGTCCGAGTCCCTTGGGATTCGCGACCATATTTTACTGTCTCAGATTTGAGACTTCCTTTTCGTCGCCTCCTACGACTCGCAGGGTCACGGTGGAGGTATTCGACCCCGCCTCCACACTGGGTGGGTTTGACTTATATCTCACAGCTCTCGTTATATAGCCACAGCACGGACCGCATAGGATACACAATTCCATTGTTGATGACGCAGACCGTACAGAAACTACATCACGTGATATCTCGTCAGTACATTGGTGCGCTGTTTCCTAGCAATGGCCTATGAACATTCGTCCTATTGTTGTAACGCACTCAACTGAAGGTTGCTTACAGGTCGTTGTCTAGAAACGCCCTGGCCATTCACGTTACAACCTGAAGGAGTGGTAGAGGAAAGAGGAGAAGAGACGTGACAATAAGACGGGCAAATGTGATGGAAAGAAATACTGAAGACAGAACTGGAGGAGATAAAGAGAAACAGGAAGAGAAGAACAGTGACGAGGGAACTGATTTATTGTGAAGGAGAAGAAGGAAGAAAGGAGGAGAGGAATTAGGATAGGATGGATAAATGAAAGGAAAGGAAAGAGATCATGGGGAATTAGGAAATAAAAGGTACAAAAGGAACAAAGGAAAGGAAGAAACAAATGATTTTTGTCTCTCCTCTTTGATGAGCCACCTGCTTGTTGCCATATACATGTAACACGAATAAAATTTCAACCCTCATCATGAAAATTAAATGTACCTTGACCAGCTGGCACCATCAGTTTTTGCAATGGGTTCAGCTATTCAATTTTTGTTGATCAACCTGAAGTATTTGCAATAAAATACTATTTATTTTAAATACTCTTAATTCTTGTTATTAACATTTGACATATTTTCTTATTTTTCCCAAGAATCCAAGGAGCGATGCCTGCCTTCACCCTCCTGCCAATGCCCATAAGTAGTAGCAGTATTAGCAGTAGTAACAGTACTGACAGTGATGGTAGTAGTATGGTTGGTAGTGGGGGTGCTGAGTTTGATGAAAGGCAGTGAAACAGCATTTCCTATCATCATCATGTCCATACCAGTTGTGGGGCTCATCAGACTATCAAATGTATACTTGAAGACTGAAACTAGTCATCAACTTCATCTATTGGTCATGCCATCACTCAAGCAGCTAGTTAATGGCTTCACACCACAGGGGCTCAGGTTCAGCCCCAGAGTAGTCAATGTTGGATAACAGTGGATAAAGTGGCACTTAAGCAGGTTTTGCAGTTACAGTATTACAGTTACGTTAAGATTTCTATATCAAGAAATTATGTGTGTTTGTGAAAAATGTCACTGAGGGTACATGTAGGTTCCTCATATTCTGTATGATCTGTATGTACCCTCCATCACCAATTTACCATTTATTACCTGTGTGATAGAATTTCTGATTCACAGTAATTCTAGAAGTCAGTAATACATGTATGCATACATATATTACATTTCTTTCTCTGGATCTAGAGTTAGTAAAGAATGAACATAGGATGTGGCATAAGTCATAACACAAAATATATACAACCAAATACTTCACATAAATATAAAAAATACACTGGAAGCTCATTTAAGTTATTCATATTAAGTGTATGAGAAGCCTAAAGGCCAATGGTCAGTTCCATGCTCCATCTGTTTTTATATTATTACCAAGATAGTGCCCTTTTCTGCCCTAACACTTGTCAGATAGAGGGTCTGCTTACAGTGTTAAATTTTACTCTTCTTTCTTCCTATACCTTTTATGGATTAAACCTGTTTCAATTTAATAACCTTCTCTTGAATGATTTTCCTATATCTTTGTACAGCATTTAGCAATCTGTAATTATCCATTCTGTTCAAGTGGGTTAACCATTTATATTCATCTATTCTTTAATTCAATAAATAAATATTCAGTTCCTTTCTTTATTTCCCCTTTGGAATCAGGATAGCTCAGTCATAGTGACCAGCTATGGGCTGGATGACTGAGGATTCTGAGTTTAATTCCTGAAAAGTGTAAGAGGTCTCTCTCTTCTCTACCACATCCACATCAGCTCTAGGTCCCACCCTGCCTCCTATCCTGTCTGTACTACAGATGCTTTCCCCTGGGGTGAACTACTATTATATGAAGTGACCACTCACTTCCACCTAGTGCCAAAGTTAATATGTGAAGTTTTACCTCTATTTCCCCATAACTTATCATGTGTCGCTTAACCAAGTGCAGGGACAACCTTACTTTCACCTAGTACCAGCTTTAATAATTCTTAAATGTTCAGTTCATCACCCAACATATTCATAGATATTGGTTTACTTTGTTGATTATTCTTGTTAGTGTTGTTGATTACTATTGTTTGAGTTTTGCAGTCTTCAGCTGTTGACTTGGGTCGGTTTGCCCCACTTGGCATGACAGGCCAGTAGGTCATGCATGCTTTCCATATTATAAAAAGCTGCAGGAAGAATTTTATTATGTAGCTAAACAGAGTTCTATACACAACACTAAACCCATTGGTGGTCAACCATACATAACAGATGCTCAAATCATGCAGCTATTTTAGTGGAGCAGAGATGTGAATGTATATGATAAAAAGTTGGAGGGATCCATCATCATCATCATCATCATCATCATCAATTACATGGTCTGAATACTATTTGTTCCGGTTGCTAAATAGGATCTAACAAGTTCTATAATAATTAATTCCTTGGTGTATGTTGTTTCTTGAAAAGCTGATGGTTATTTAGCTGGTCAAGAAATTCCCTGCTGGTATGAAACCCAAAGGTTACTCCTTTTTAAAAAAAGTTTTCCATTGGATCATATCACTAGCTGCTTAAAACTAGTCCAGCTTTTCACACATATTTCTTCAAATTTCTTTTCCTGTTAACCTTCTACATATGTCTCATCTTCACAAATGATCTCTTCCTATGAGACTTTCCAGTCAAACATTTGTGTGGATTTCTCATGTCCTCTCCATCTAATCCACTTTAATAACGTTGCATAGTACAAATCGTGAAGTCCATCACTATTTTATTTTCTCCATTACATTTCAGCATTCTGTTGCACTGATTAAACATTTAATTTCCAGAGGCAATCTTGAAGGTGCAACTTCTTGTTGTGTTGTGTACTTACTCTTTTTCACATCTGAATATTTTCTATAGCACTTTGTTCTCAGATATGTCTATCTTTATATTCTTTATTCAGAGTGAGTTTTACAGTTTAAGTTCTATAGTAAAAAGTAATATATATTTACATAATTTAATTTTTAAGTTCTTAGACAGAAGACAGACAAAAGTATGTGCTATTAATGAATTTAGTGAGGTGCAAATTCTGTAAAATATAGTAAGAATTGTCAAAAACAGTTGGTAGGGTGATACATAGACCTTTCCTTTTAAGTATTATTTATTTCAAATCCAGAGAGATGACACGCAGAAGACACTATCACTAAAAGCTTCCTCTGTTTTTTAAACAATACTGTTAGTATTCACATGTAACAAGGTCTCTTTTCTAGTGCATTGAAACAGCATCTTAAAAAAGAACTGAATGGTCTTCAAATAAGAAAACTGTACAGCTTAGATAAACTGTATTGGCTTTACCATACAAAAATTCAATATTCTGTTTTTAGTATTTTAAAGGTTCACTTTTTGACAGCAATGTTGAAAGTTCCCACATACTTGCCATATCTCAGTACCAGAATCTTACAAAATCACTACTGTCCATATTTACAGACGATCTTGTGAGAAAGAAGACCTTTAGAAAACCAAAGGAATTTAAACCTTTAAAAGTATGTTGACAGAGATGCAATGCAGTCCCATACTCTAAGGACACTATAGTAAAAGAATTCCTTATTATTCCTAACAAATCTTACTTTAGCAATGGATGTAGCAGGAAAAGAATAAAGAATAGATTATTAATGTTGATCTGTCATAAGCATTAATATGCAGTATTGTGGTTGTCACAAGTTGGCCAAGGTAAATTTGTAAATAATATGTTTACATGTATGTCATAAAGAACATGCATAGTAAGTAGAACTCTTTAACTATATTAGAGCAGGCAGTATTGTTTGTAAGAAATTCATGTTTTAATTTTCTTTACGCATATCATGAGTCCATTTCATTTTGTTAAAGCAGGAAACCTGAAATTGTTCAGTGATCAAACTCTGAGATATATAATATTTTTCTTTCACAGGTATTTATGGAGGAATTAAAAATAAATGCCTGAGACATCCTTCCACTTTTACAGAATGCTATTAAATATTAAAAATATGGAAATAAGTTTGTAGTATCACATGTATGTTCTGAGGTACATATTACTGCAATGTATTTGCAAATCATATTTCTAAGGAATGTGTGTTGCAGCTTCCTGCTACGCATAATAAAATTTATTTTCAGTTCTTAGATATTTTACTTTTGTAATAAATTGCATACTTGCAAAAAGCAATTCACAAATATATTCTATCAATATGAAAACAAAATGGACTTTCTACTACTGAAAAATGTGGAAGCAGCCTAGCAAAGAAATATAAAATGCAATTTGAATTACTTCACTTTCTACTCCCAGCTTTTCTTTCACACAAATGCTTCATTTTGCCATCACAAGCAGGCTAGCTCTGGGATCTATTCAATTTTTTACCCAGTGAATACAGTGGTTTCTTTCCTCAGAAATAAAGCATCCAAAGAATGAAGCTAACCACTTAGTTCCATGCAGTGCCAAGCTTGATATATTTTCATGTTGAACTACTAACTTGAGAACCCACACAGCTTTTATTTCACTTTCATGTCTTTTAGGGAATGTTGATTTGTCAGATGACTGCTTTGAATAGGCAATTCAAAATAGCAGAGGGTGAGAAATAGAAAGAAATACACTTACCTTGTTCTTCACATTAATACCTTTGAAAGTTGGACCATCAACACTTATAGATTTAACTCAACTCCATGTGTACCGTTTCTTCCATGACAATGCAAACAATAAAACTGCAGTTATGAAAGAATAGCATATATGATATGAAAGCCAAATGCATCTGAATTCCTCAGGTGATACTTTTCACATGTCACTTCCTGATACTTCTGAATTACAAGTCATTTGATGTTGTTTCTCTTGAAATGCATTTTCTCTCTTACTGCAATTTCTATACAGAGTATTCTGCACAGCATAGCTTCAGCCAGCAGTGTATATAGCACAAGGCTTAACCTAATCCAGCTTCAAAACCATTCAAGCATATATACTACCTTCACAGAATCTTCACTTTTGTCTTGAATTATCTGTATATTTTGAAAGTAAGCATCCATTTTAATTCAACATTTATTTATTTATTTATGGAATCTAAAATACTATACTGCCTTCAATACAATCTGCTATAATACTGTTTTGACTGAGTTTTTGTTCACTTCAGCTGAATATATGAGGACTGTCACTACCTGGAATTGTTGAACCCCTTCAAATCGATATAATTCTTCAAATCCAGTAAAGAATATGAATTTTTTCATCACCTTAGTCATTATCTGTGTAAAGTCTTACTTTCTTGCATCAAAATATATGGTTAGCCATTAATATAGCCAACTTATGAACTCAGATCATGGTATTTGCATTAATTAAAAAAAGAAGTTCTTAACACTCTTAAAGGTAGTTCAAGAAAATAACCAATACCTCAGCTCTTCTTTTGTAATCTGAGAATTTCACTAGATTCTACAGCCACCTACTGGATAAACTAATATTTAAACAACTTATGTGTAAAAGGTCACACAACATGCAAACATATCTCACAGTCCAGACATTGCATAATGTTTGGTAGCAACTGTATTACTGCTGGCCACGTTTAATTAGGCACAATCAAATATTCCTTCCATTTATGCACAAAAAGCCCACTTTTCATGAAGTTAAGATTATAACCATCTCTGTTGATGCTGAATGGATGCATTACTTGCTATTTCACATGAAAATTGTTATGAATTTTAGTTACAGCTTTCACATTATCAAAATTTTTGTTCTATCATTGGCTTTCCATGTACTCTGACTTCTCAATAAAAACGATAGCAATTAATAGTGAATGAATGAATGAATGTTATGAAGTTCACTGATGTTTGTGAGTAGACTTTCTTTACATTGACTGTGATTATCCATACACTGTAGACTGTGATCATATATACACATAGTTTCAATAATGATAATTCCTGTTTTAGAAATAATAACTGTAAAATAGTGTACACTACTGAAGAAAAGGACCAAACACCATGGTTAACACAGGACCTTCAGTCTTATGTCACTTTACATTTAAACTTTATACAAACTAACTGTAATCCTTCTCCAGAATTGTGCCCTCTTATGGGAGATATTCTGCTAAAGGACTTAGTTCCCTAAATATACTGGGACCATTATTTCAAATATCTGTGCCATTAATATTTATAAGTACAAGACTTCCACTTACTTGTAAATAAATCCTTCACGAGCCTTATCAGCCACAATGTGAATGCACTGTAATCCCCATAAAAAAGTTAAAAAATTTAAAATTCATTTAGCACATATTTCATTATCCCATTCTTAATGTTTATGCTCACCACACTAAACTTTCATGAAAAACGCTGTTGCAAGAGATTTCACAATGGGTACACTACTACTGATGAACATATATGTGGCCAGGAATTTTGTATAGAACTGTGCTGCAATAACTCCATCCCTTTCGGTGTAACATAAATGTGCGGTGGGCTTCAGATTGTTTGTAACAAAAGGAGCACTTTATCCTGTATTAGCCAGCCTGTACCAATCTGGCGGTACACTGTTGTAGAGGTTCCATGTTGGAGGCTGTGAGCGTGGACTACGTGATGTTATCTGGAATTCAACTGGTAGATCATAGCACCGACACACACAGCATGATGGAAACTTGAACCAGTCAGAAAATATGCCTCGACACTCATTATTTGGATCATATGCCAGCAGTCGATGCAATCGATACTGTTGTTCACAGCGGCACCCTTCACGACAGAACATCTGTTTGTACTCAAAACTGCAATAAAGAAAACTGCATTTATTCTGTGTGCTCTCATATCAAGCACCTTGTTAACATTATTTGACACATACTCTGAAAGCATAATCCTCTTCATGTGATTATATTATTCCTCTAATTTCATTAAATAAGTAAGGAAGCTATGTCAAAAACAGGAATAGACCAGTTTTTAATAAAGGTGGAAATATTCTAAACCAGATGGAGTGAATCACGCAAGCAACATTGTTATCGTACACATAAGAAGAAAATAGTATTGGAGGCAAAGAGACAGCTTCTCTGCAACCCCACTTCTCTCATCCTGATGAGGTCTTGGGTTAATATTTGTGAAGCTCGTTGTAGCTACTGTATCAGCCAAGTGAAAAATGTAAATGAATATGTCTGTATATGTTTGATAATACACCTAACATATTTAACCCTTTCCCAAATAATCAAATTAATGAGATACATGCTACGTGTACTGCCCATTCTTTATTCAATCCTCTTAATAATATCAGGCAATGAGTAAAATTTATGAAACTCAGTATATAATTTTTCTCTTTCTGTTGGAAGATGGGGCAGCAAATGCTACTAATTATGAATGCAAACAAGATGAAAAATGTTTAAAACTCACGTGCATTTTTCCCAGTGGACATATTGCTCAAATGGATATAAATTCAGCAAGGCAAGAACCTCCCCACGAGTGTTGTTGGCCCAAAATGGTGCAACAACTTCCTCTTTCACAGGACAAGCATTTCTAGAACAAACACATTAGTTTAAATTTAGCAATTTTTTAAGCTTGATTTAAGGAATTATCTTACACGTGTATTTTATTTTGCAGAAGAGTTTATATCAAATTATTAGTTCCTTTTTTATAAGTTTTTTAATCATGTTTAGCTTTTTAGTCGTTTGTACTTTTTGTTTTACTAGATTTTGTACTTACTTTGACGTTTATCTGCTGTGTTTATATTATCGTTTAATGTCTCTTTTTCTAAAGTTGCATTGTGAAACGTACATCTCTTGATATGTGTCATATTCGCCTGTTGATGGACGAATGTTGGATTTATGAAATGTATATGTATGTGTATATGTGTATGTATGCATAGCCAAATGTATCCTACTAAAATAAGAATAATAAGGTAAAAGTGTGATGTTATGGGTTGATAATTTAATGATCAGTAAAAACCTTAAGATGACATAAATATACTGTAAGTAAAAAAAAAAGTAAAGCTATCCCTGTACCAGGCCGTGAAGGCCCATAGGTTTGTAAGACGTTGAAGGTCCCACATTATCTAGACAATAGGCTCAAAGATGGCGGTAAAGTTGTCAGCCTTACTCGCGGGCCGCGCTTTACTCTCCAGGAAAATTATTTGATTAATTCCTGGTACTCATTTCTGTTAGAGGCTGAGTCGACCCCAGGGCCATAGTGCGGCTGGAAGGATTAGGTCAATTGAAAAAAATCCAATGAACTCCTCGGGACTTGAAACCATGACCTTCCGGCTTGTAGCATAGCCCCTCAGCCAACTACGCTAATGTTATTACCTCTTTCTCCAGGTTTTAGTAAGTTACATTCTTATGGAAGAAACAAACACTTTAAATTGTCAGATCTCAGGTCTTAATGAGATTTTATGTCAAGTAGCCATGTTCTGCACAGTGAGTAAATTTTGAGGAACTGATAAACATACTTTAAGTTCAATATAAAGTAAAATTCCCAGTAGAGCAGTGTAATTACAAATGAAATTTTAATGTCAACTTTTAGTGTAGACCTCCCATAGTAAATTTCATTCACCTCACTCAAATAGTACATAAGATGAAACATACAAATACACAGAGGTAAGTAACTTCATTAGGTGTTCACTTTGTGCAGGTAATGCACAAAAATGTTAATAAAAGGATTATTTCATACTGACTGCATAGATACAGTATCTCTCCGAGTTATGAACACAATACACTACTGGAAACCATTATGTACTATAATTTCATATTTATTTTCCCACACACATTAACATTTAAATGAGTAAACCAATAGCAGAGTGAAGAGCAATGAGAAATGGCAAGGGACACTGCACACTGGAGTCGGTTGTATCAGCAGCATGACAAGGAAAGATACAAATGTATTTGAACAGTGATTCCTTAGATATCCATAAATTGAAGAGTATATATGAATATGCATAAGTGATTGTAACAAAAAAAAATGTTTATTACTCTGCAATGTTTGTAACTTTGGGAGTGACCATGCTGCTTTATGGAATACTTACACTCCCCTTAGTTTGACAACTCCGGTTGGGGTCGATTGACTACTGCTGTCTGTTTGCTGCTCTTTTGAATCCTGAAAGAGCTGTGATTCAAAAATTTTCTCAGTGTGTGTTATGGCAGCAGTGCTTTCATCACTTGTAAATTCTATAGTCGTGGCTGTTGGAGGCTCTGCAGTGGATGTTTCTGTTTGCTCTGTACTGGTACAAGGTGTGGTGCTTGTCTCATGAAGCTGTGTTATGTCTGCTGCAGTATTCAGAGTTTTCTCTGATGCAACGATATTTGAAATAGTAGACAGATTGACAGTTGTTTGTTCACTGGTTGTCTGCACTGTTGTGCTGGAAGGAGCTTCAGATGTTGCAGTATTTGAAGTAGATTCATATATCTTATTCGCAACAGAATTATTGTTGTCAACTTCTGTAGTTACTGGATTAGAATTTTTGGCATAACCTGATTCAATCTGTTGGGACTTTGAAGTAGATTTGAGTTTTGGTGTAGAGTCAGTGGTTGATGCAGGTCTAAAGTAGGGGTTTGTGATGTGTTCTGCAGAAGCTGTTGTAGATTGAGGCGTTGTTGTAGTGTAACGTCTCCGCACATCCTCTTGGAATTTCCATTCATTCAAATATTCTACATCATTGGACTCAATTTCTGCTCGGAGGACCGAAATGTGCCTCTGATCTCCATACATTCTTCTCATTAGTCCTTGGTTTTCATGAACAAATCGTCGTACAGCACGCCTGAAAAAAATCACTGTTTTAGTTCATGATATTAAAACCACTTAAACATTGCCTAAATATCATTCCATGAAGGAATAAAACATATTATTTTGGTTCAAAGAACACACTGTAGTGCACTGTGACAGACCATTACTGAAAAGCACATTGAAGATGCATTCATCTGGTTGTCCAAGTGTATGTTAGGAGGAGTGATTGGTTGAATATGCTAAAGGAGGAAACCATATATATATATATCTGTGTGTGTGTGTGTGTGTGTGAGAGAGAGAGAGAGAGTAACAGAGTTTAGTGTTTAATTTGACCTCTCATCACACTGAAATAGCTCCAGTCACTTTCGATCATAAGCAGACACAACTTAATGAAGAAAAGCTTTAATGAATTTCAATTTTATGGCAGTGAACAATTTTAAAATTTAAAATTTTGAAATAAAAATATCTGAGACTTTGATAAATATGCAACAGTTTCCTATAAATTGAAAAATTAGAGAGATTCATTCAATCCAGCATCAGACATGACACCTTATTTCATTTTTATGTTACCAGTTTCTTTCCATTTGTGCCTTGATCTCCCACATGTCTCTTCCTTTTGCATTTCTTACAAAAATTTTATATGGAATTTTAAATTTGCTGTGTATGTAACATGTCACACCCACCTTCTGCGTTTAATATTTAGAGTTAAGTATAAATTTTGAAGCTCCTCACTATGTAATGTCCCATATCCTCCACTTACTTGTTCTTTTTTGGCGGGGTTGAGGTATTCACTTTAACAAATTTACTTCCACAAGCCAGTATCTTCAACCTACATTCTTCTCTCAGAGTGGGAGACCAAGTTTAACATCCATATAAAACTACATATAAAATTACTGTTTTGAATATTTTAATCCTTAGGTATTTACAAAGGATACATAAAAATAAAACAATGAAGACCCTGAATACTCTAATAGTATCTATATTTTGTGAAATGTGCTCATTTTTTAGAAAACTTGTAAAGTTGGATTTGAGCTTAATGTAAAATAAGGGTAATGGTGCATAAATATGCACAAATATTACCTTCCTCGAAAACTTTCAGCACAGATCTCCAGCACAAAATTAGATCAACTCTGTTAAGTGATTTGTTAGATTAAACTTGCAGATAGACAGGTATGATTATATGAAAGTAAGATGAATGATCTGTTAAATTTTCGTTTCAGTGTTGATACAAATGATGCAATATGGTAGCAGTGGATGTTACTTACAAGATCACTCACCAAGGGTAGGCACTTCCTGGGATAGTGCACCATGTTTGCAGCTGAAAATCACATGGAAGTGCTGCCTGAGCTTTCGACATACGGTAAGGTCGTGAACAGGAGGTGTACCCATCATATCCATAACCAGACATTATCAGACTAAGTGTCAGCTGCAACAGCAAGATGTTTGTCGTCAGTGAATAGGTCTGAGTCTGAGATATGAACATTAATTTTAATATAACATCACATATATAAAATACCTGAAAATGATTGATTAAATGCTGGGACTAAAATTTAAATCTGTTCTCCAATTGTATTATGGCACTAGAGTGGTATCACTTCTAATAGTAACCAGGCCTCAAAACATAACACAGAAGTTGAAAGTGCAAGTAGTCAACAAGAATCTAGTGACTGTCTAATGATCTAGATGGTACTAGTATTTGTGGGGCCAGGATCTCAAATTAAATGGGAGAAGAATCAAGTATTTGTGAGGCTAGGAACAATATTCCTTTTGGCAAGAAAAGAATAATATAACAAATGTCAAAAGGGTGTAGAAATATACACTAGGTTAAATTGCAATATCTAAGGATTTTGGAACGATTCTGTCTCAACAATATATTACAATGTACATGTATGTATATATTCTTCATACTAACATGTACTTATCATTATACATAATTCAAATTCTCTCTAAGCAGATTTACGAAATTGTGTGTATACTAATATTTTTTTAGTAACCATCTAGGTTTGTGCTCCCAAGAATGATAGCTTCAAATTTTAATCAAAATAAATACATGGGAATTGAGGTTCTCATGGCCCTGTTTATGAAGAATTCTATCTGCTGGGATATAACATCATGTAGAGTGGTGAAAGTCAACAGACGTTTCAGAGGAACATATCGCTCTTATCTTCATGGTCAAAGAGCAAGGCGGCATAGATATGGTTATTTCCTGCTTCATTATGGTCTCTTGGTTGGTTTACACTTCGAGCCTGAGGACTGGGGCAAAAATGTTACGTCAAAACGACTACTGACCTTCATTGATTTACGTATATGGCGTTATCGCAAAAGATCGAACCCTCCACAATAAAAATGTACATAATGTTGAGCAATTCATACAATTTCATGAAACTCATCCAATTGTTGAGTGTTCGGTGTTCTCACAGCCGTGATTTCAATTCTTCTTTGATGTGACATCGTGTAGTCTAGTGATTCGTTAGAGTCGTTTCATAGGAACGTCCTGCCTCAATCACCCTAAAGACAGAGGGAGCACATTCCTCCGAAACTCGGGAGCGATTTGCGAGACAACACGGGGTCTCTCCCAGAAGGCAGCAATCTTTATTTGTCTATTATTCAAAAGTCTGACGTGCATCACTAATTGCTTCCCACACATTATAAGGATAATTTTACCAAAGAAAATTATAGCCGTAATAACGACGTAATTTCCGACAATGCAACAGGCGGGTTGCTTGATAAAGGAAATGGTCCTCAGCGAGCTTACTTACTTACTTACTCATGGAGCTGAGCACTTCTTGAGGAGCCGCCAATTCTGCAGCTACTCAAGAATTTGTCAGAATTTTATGGAACCCCGAGGTTCATTACCGTGTTCACATGAGCCCTCCACTGGTCCCTATACTGAGCAAGATCAATCCAATCCATACCAACCCATCCTCTCTCTCTCTAAGATCCATTTTAATATTGTCAACCCACTTACGCCTTGGTCTTCCCAGTGGCCTCTTTCCTTCTGGCTTTCCCATGTATTCTTCGTCTCCCCCATTCGTGCTACATGCCCTGCCCACCTCATCCTCCTTGACTTGATTATTCTAATTATACTTGGAGAAGAGTACAAGTTATGAAGCTCCTCATTACGCAGTTTTCTCCAGCCTCCTGTCACTTCATCCCTCATCGGTCCAAATATTCTCCTCAACACCCTGCTCTCAAACACCCTCAGTCTATGTTTCTCCCTTAATATCAGAGACCAAGTTTCACACCCATACAGAACCACAGGCAAAATTCTAGTTTTGTATATTCTAATTTTTATGTTTTTGGACAGCAGACGAGAAGACAAAAGGTTGTGGACTGAATGGTAGCAAGCATTACCCGAGTTCAATCTCCTCTTAATTTCGTCAGCGAGCTTACTGCTTTATATGGTACAAGAGACTAGTTTTATAATTCAAATCATTTTGGAGGCGGTGTAGGAAAGAGGGCCGATTTTTATTTCCTCTATGTATTATATAAAATGATCATATCGTACAGTTTTCGTTTGCTTAACGACACCTTTTGTCAACTGCATGGGTTACATAGTAGAATGATTATGAGCGATGTGTTGGGAAGACGGCGGCAATGATCTGACCGGGGGGACCGGGGGTGGGGGTGGGATAGACGTATGTTTCGGAATACCCCAACTAATCCAGAGCATCCCGAATATGGATCAGACACACTATTCAACTGCGACGTTTCGCCAAAGGTTTCTCTCCGTCATCTTAGCTACCTTTTTTCACTTTCAACTTTTAATTTGCCCCCGATGCCCTTGCTTGTACCCCACTACAAGGATTGCCCCATTTTCCCCATTACCGATTTCTCGTCTTTCTCGGCGACACCTGATGCTACTCTCCCACGTAGAGGCCAGTCGCACCCAACTTGAAAGTCTGTGTCTCACGAGCCCTAGTTTACTGATGGGCCTTTCACTTGTGACATATTTTAAAATCCTAATGTAGGTCACTACAGTAAGAAGCAGATAGTCAACACAACAGTGAAATATCTTAGCCTACTGCAATATTCTGAATCTGACGTCACTCCGTCCTGTTTTCATTTTGCTCTTTATGTTCTTTGACATGTGCTGATAGGTGTTATCAATGATACGCGAGGAGCTCATGCCCACATTATCTTGAAAATAAGCCGCTGCTTCAGATAAAAATACGCATTTTTGGTTGCATAGAGATTTTTCATGCTATAGATCGCATTTCTTTGTCTCCTCTTCAGATTAGGGCGCTTTCTGAGTGCAAACATGATTGACGAAGACTAATATCTCGCACAAACATCTGCTCAAACAAAATAATATAGGAAAACATACCTAAAACCATAATTTATGGTAACACTTCTGCCAACGGGTATTTTATTTCACTAGCCAATGCAGAGAAACTGAGGGGGCAAATGATCGGAGTGAATGATACTTCACGTAGTATTTATTTAGATACAGCGTAATGCGCTTCACATACATGGAACACGGAAACAGTTACATAGGGGATAATAATAAATAGACTTGAAAGGATTCTGACGATGGTGTATACTGTACTTCTTTTGGCTTGTTTTGGACTTCATCCATCGTCTGGTACATAAAAGACAAAAGACAACGACGTTTCGGAGACTGGATCTGTCTCCGTCTTCAGGTAGGTAGGGAAGAATAAACGTACTCAATTGGGCCAGTTGGAAAGAGATCCAATCTCCGAATCGTTGTTGTCTTTTGTCTTTTACATACCAGACGATGGATGAAGTCCGAAAAAACCAAAAGAAGTACGGGATAATAATAATTTAAATCGCTAAATGTGGAAGCGGACCGGTCACGGTAGCCGAACGGTCTAAGGCATGCACTGTCTTTGGTCGCTCGGAAGCTGGGATCGTGGGTTCGAATACCACTCAGAGTATGGATGTTTGTGTGCGTTTTTCTGTGTTTGTGTACAGGTAGAGGCCTTGCGACGAGCTGATCACCCGCCCAAAGAGCCCTAACGTATGTCTACGATCTAGTAAAACCGAAGTGAAACGGGGAGTTTCATGGAGGTAGGCCTAGGCCCAAATGAGGGCTGTAGCGCCAATGAAAAAAAAAAGTGTGGAAGCGGTTTAGAATGTCATAGCCCTGCGAGTCGTAAAAGGTGAAGAAAAGGGAACTCGATGTCTAGGGGTATAACTGGGCCATCCTGTGGGGGGGGGAAATAGACAAAGAGACCTGTGGCACTAACTTCGCCGATGAACGGCGGTCGCTCGGTCGGTATAATTCGCTTGCGGACTAAAGCCACGGACTTTATTTGTTGGTCCTCCAGGTTGGGGGTTGGACGCAAGACTATCCTTGCTCCGCAAAGAATTATTGTTGTGAAGTCCAAATAAGTGAAAGCCAGATTGATTAATTCGAGACAATTGTAGAAGTATCTTCTAAGGAAAGCGACGGCTCAAAAACAGCTGTTTTGTCTGTAACGATGATGATGATGATGATGACGACGACGACGACGACGACGATGAATATTTTAAATCTCTTGGATAATTGTTAATTTGTCATGACAAAACAGATTATAAAAGAACATGTCATGATAGAGTTGATTATAAGACTGGAGGTTAATTGAATACGTTTTATATATGTGTTCGTTTTAGAAGCGGCTCTCATTTTCATTTTCTGTTTTAGTGACTGGAATCGAACCAGGAGACATCTGTACCTATTTGAATGCCTGAAACTTCAGAACACAGTGATGACCCTGAACTTTGTCTGGTTTTCAATAAACCTCTGTTTCTTCTAGGGAATTTTTTTATTGCTAGCGGGGTGTGACTAAGTCCCTTGCACTGCAGCCACTTCTGGCCTATTGTACCAGCCCCAGATGATAGGTGAGGGTGATTGTGGAGCAATTGGTGGAATGAAGATTGGCAGGGGAAACCGAAGTACTTGGAGAAAACCTGCCCCAGCGCCACTTTGTCCACCACAAATCCCGCTTGACCAGACCCGGGATGGAACCCGGGCCGTCGCGATGGGAAGCCAGCGGCTAACCGCTTGAGCTATGGCGCGGTCCTATTCTTCTAGGGTAACTAATTTTGTTTCTTTAAAATATTGCATTGCCTGTTCTTTCAGTACACTTCGGCCTAGCTAGGACATCTTCAGGAGGCTTTCCAATGTTAGAAACTGGTTATATTGGAGGGAATTTAAATGTGTTGAATGAAGAATATAAGGTTGAATAATAAAGGCAAACGGTAGTGTTGTCCATGTGCATAACTAATTAAGCACTACGCCATGAAGGCGTATGGGGGAGTGGATATATAGATCCACATTTTTCTTGAACTCGGCACTAGCTGGAGGTGAGTGATCAGTTTCATGCCCCGGCCGCTTTACCTACGGGGAAAGAGCCCCCGGTACCCATTATATAGGAGGTTGGGTTGACCCCAGAGCCGGTCTGGACGATCTGGAGAAGGGAAAATTCTTGGCCCTACCGGGACTCGAACTCCAACCTCTCGGTCGTCCAGCCCTAAGCTAGTCGCTACACCGAATGTGCCATTCCGGCTCATAAATGCTGAATAATATCTGTCGTTAATATTTGCCTGATCTTCTTCAGTCTCGTATGCTGCGATATAATCTTATCCTTTTCAGATCTTCTGTCAGACTGAGAATTACTTTCATAAAATTATATTCAGTTTCAGTTTTGGAATTAGGCCGTCGTTTTTCAGTAAAATAAAGTAAATTTAAATTTATATCAGTGGCGTCGAACAACCCAACCTCATCGTCAATCATAAAAACATTTTCCATTCTATATGATATCGGACTTACGATTTTACAATTCTGACAAATAGGCTGAAATTAGATTTGGTTGTGTGTAAATTGGTTAAACAAATGGAGTCCAAATGGACTGCCTTGTTATAATCAGTCTAACACATAAATATCGCTTCTTAGTCTAATATCAGAGCCTAGAAATTTAAAAAGGAAGTTGTGCTTTTTACACCGTGTGTTTAAAAAAAATAGAGTACAAACAGGCTCCTCTGTTGAAATTTTACATTCAGGGAACTAACTTTCAGTCAAATGCCAGCACTATAATATCAGATTTAACATTCAAACACATGGCCTGAATTTGGACTTTGTATGTATCATGCTTTTAAAGAAACGGACCGCTCTCTGTTAAACTGCCTAATATTTGAAAAAATATATATCGGTTCAATGCCAAATCGGCCATAACAATTAATCTCCTTCTGCCGATTCAAGATCGAGTCATGAACCATTAGTAGAGTAAAGTAAATATTGTGCCTATCTTTTTGAACATCTTCCAGTATGATGATAAAAATATTCTTTTCACGTTAAAAGGATTGCATCATTTCTGTATGAATATACCATTGCATTGGAACATCTTGTGTATCTTCTATCATTTGTTTTGTTCCGAATATTTTTTTTTGCATCAGTACTTCTGATCACTCAGTGAAATATAGATCAGTGATCGCAGAAGGGTCTTGTTTTAGTACCCACAATTCACTACCAGACTGCAAGGAATTGCAAAATGAAGTTATGCATTCTTAGGGCCGCGCCATAGCTCAAGCGGTGAGTCGCTGGCTTCCCACAGCGGCGGCCCGGGTTCGATCCGGGTCTGGTCAAGCGGGATTTGTGGTGGACAAAGTGGCGCTGAGACAGGTTTACTACGAGTACTTCGGTTTCCCCTGCCAATCTTCATTCCACCAATTGCTCCACAATCACCCTCACCTATCATCTGGGGCTGGTACAATAGGCCAGAAGTGGCCGCAGTACAAAGGACTTAGTCCCACCCCACTAGCAATTAAAAAAATAATATGCATTCTTAATTTTACCCCCCCCCTTCCTCATGGTCTTCCCAAATTATCTTTTAATGTATCTTTTTAATATTTTCTTCGAAGTTCATGCTCATTTCGTACATACTACCGTATTTACGCATGTATAGGCCGCACATCTTTTGCCAAAAATTCAAGAGGAAAGCTGGGAT
>NW_019734964.1:50286-67190 GCF_002891405.2 Cryptotermes secundus
CTTCACCTTTATTTTTTGATATTTTCATGCAACATTATATTATTTTTATTTTTTCTGTGCAGGTGGGTTAGAATACCCCCACCGTAGCCCTGGGAGTCGTGAAAGACGACGAAAAGGGAACCTGGTGCGTGGGCCACCCTGTCCCTGGGGGACATAAATTCAGAGACCTGGTCCTCCAGATTGGGGTTTGGACACAAGGCTTACGACCTTGCTCTGTAAGAAAATTATTGTTGGAAATCTGAACTAGTGCAAACCAGATATTATAATTCACGATAAATTTGGTAGAATCTTGTAAGGAAAGCTATATCTCCAAAATGGTTGTTTTGCCAATTATTAGTATTATTTTGTAAGTAGTCTTCTATGTTTGTCAGAAGCATCTTATTGATAATACTAACAACTACTGTAAAATTCAAGAAACTAATCCGACCTACTCTGTTCAAACAAATCCACCTCATTATAAACCAATTCGACGTTCCCTTCACATATCTTCCTTCATATCCAAAGTATAAAAAAAATAAACAAGAAACGACGATTAATTATCTACTTACCAGAATATGGCACACTCCTGGTTTCATTCCAATATTCCTCCACCTGTCCGGATTAACACAAAAAACACTGACCACCGCAACACCTAACACTTATCAACAATAACAAACTGAGCGTTAGCAATCGTCAGCATGATACAGAGCCACTGTCGGCGAGCTCACTGCAAGCTTATTGCCCACCAATCCTCCGGAGATTGAGGTTTCCGCATTGCCGTAACGCAAGGAAAAAAATTAGTATAGATGGAAACTAGGTCAGTCACATTGGAGGTGGGGAGGTCAGATACCGTTACGAGAAGTCTCTGTTGTGGGGATGTGTGTCACGACATACTATGAGGCCCGACTCCAAGTTCAAGAGTAAACAAGACCGCGACGGCAGAGGATGTACTTTCAGGTTGTCGTGTTGCTGCACATTAATATGTCCACCACTTTCGCTAGAGGACGGAAAGGGTGGGCATTTTCAATGGGACGGAAAAATTATTGGTAGTGTAACGGAGCTTGTATTACTTTTTAGTCAATCAGTGTGTCACAGTCGAGCCGGTAGAACTCAGTCATAATGACTGGCTACAGTCTGGACAGCTGAGGTTAAATTCGCAGAAGACACAGTCATTTTTCTTTCCGCCACTACGTCCAAACCGGCTCTATGGCCCAACCAGTCTTCCATCAGGGATAATGTAGCAGAAGCATGTAGCTTGTCTACGCTCTTATATGCCTTCATAGCTTGGTACTTAGACAAGTAGTAACTTTATCTTTATCTTTACTTTTATATCATCTGGGTCCTGTCTGCCCTCCTATTTACTGGGTAACAAGGGCTTCCTCAAGGCCAGAACGTGAAGCTTTACCTCCACGCCCATACATGCCTTCAGTAACCTTACTTTTCTATTTACCTTTATTGCTGCTCTGTGTAACTGATAACGGAAGATATTCTTTAGGTCATAAAGAGGCCGGAGCGTGAAACAGACAATATACCTCCGTCTAGTGCCGAGGTCTGGAAGGCGAGAAGCTGTATCTCCATGTCAGCAGAGGATCAACGATAACATTAATAGTTCAGTTGATGAAGAAGATCTCTGCCTTTAAGTAATTTGAAAATGCAAGATTTTTTTTTCAAAAGAGTCTGTCTGCCATAGGGCATTATCCTGATCTACTTCAATCCACATCACATCTTAATAGGCTATATCTCTGTGATCCATTTCAATATTATCCCCCCATCCTTGGAGGATTTCAGACCAAAATTTTGTATGCCTTTCTCAATTCCCTGATACATCCTTTATGTATAGTTTCATCCTTCTTGTAAGATTTGAGGCTTTCACGGCGGTGCCTATGAAGAGAGAGAGACCGTGAGAACCGGTAAAAGCCGGTTCTCACGGTCTCTTCGCTTGCAGATTTCTTATATTTTTCCTTCTACCATGAAGATGGAGGCGATACGTTCCTCCGAAACGTCGGTTAACACCACATATACAAGGTGCCAATCCCAGAAGACTGCTTTCTTCATCCTTCTTGTTATAATGAACCTGAAAACAACAGGTGAATCTTTTTTAAACATAGGTTTTAGTGGGAAATACATTCTGATATAGGATTAATAATTTATTTACAAATTATTTTTTCATAAATCAAATAGTCAAGATGTGCGTGTTTCTGCCATTAATTTATTTTGCGATTTCTGATGAACATTTTCACTTAAAGAACATAGTACATAATTTGCCGAGTATACTGTGCACATTATGTACCCAGTTTCTACCAAGTTATTACGGCTATTTCTATTCAGAATTGCTTAACTTCAAAACGTATTTCAGAGTCTAAAAATCTGAATGCGAACATAAGGCTGCGGGTGTTTGAGAATATTTGGACCAAAGAGAGATGAAGTGACAGGAGGTTGGAGGAAACTGCATAATGAGGAGCTTCATAACTTGTACTCTTCTCCAAGTATAATTAGAATGATCAAGTCAAGGAGGATGAGATGAGCGGGACATTAGTACGAACGGGGAGAGAAGGAATGTATACAGTATATTGGTGCGAAAGCCAGATGGGAAGAGACCACTGGGAAGACTAAGGCATAGATAGGTGGGTAGACAATACTAAAATGGGTCTTAGAGAGATAGGAGGGGATGGTATGGATTGGATTGATCTAGCTCAGGATAGCAGCAGTGGAGGGCTCTTGTCGACACGGTAATGAACCTTCGAGTTCCATAAAATGCTGGGAAACTCTTGAGTAGCTGCAGAATTGGCGGCTCCTCAAGAAGTGCTCAGCTCTATGAGTAAGTAAGTAAAATCTGACTGCGGATATATGTAATCTCATTAATGAAACGTGATTTTAACCGATTTTTTTTTCTTGGCACTACAGCCCCAGTGGGCCTAGGCCTACCTCCATTAACTTCTCCGTTCACTTCGGTTTTTCTAGATCTAACACATTCGGTAGGACTCCTTGGGCGGGTGATCAGCTCGTCGTAAGGTCTCTACCTGTATACAAACACAGAAAAACGCACACACACAAACTAAACATCCATGCCCTGAGTGGGATTCGAACCCACGATCCCGGTTTCCAAGCGAGCGAAGACAGTACATGCCTTAGACCGCTCAGCTTCCGTGACCGGCTTTAACCGATTTTTACTGTTTTATATTTCAAGAAAATATGTTTATTACTGTACTATGCAAAAGTGGAAGAGAGTCTACGCGTAGTGAAATTATTCAAACATCTGAGAATCGATTTCCGTCCCACAGGAATAGCATCCGGCAATAGCTGCCTCCAGACCAAAATATAACATTATGAACTCGATTTGCTTACGCTAGAAACGACCCTGACACTTCCTGACCTGAAGATAGTCCCGGTGTTTACATGTCTAGAGCTCTTCTGGAACAATTTAACAGAAAATGACTTAGGAATGTTGAAGAACGTGAAAGAGTCCTGTCTGAAAAAGGTCCTACGTTTATCAAAATATGTGTTGTCTTGTACGTGTCCTCGCTAAGGACATTTTTCTCAACGAGGATGAGGACATGGAAAACGACCTCCTGCTGCCATGTACTAGGGCATCAGAAAGGATGTCGCAGGACATGAGAAATAAAGAGGCTTCAGTCTGGGAGGAATTCTGTGGCACCCACGCAATGATCTATCAGAATTGGATTGAACCCAACTATGAATCGCGGCATGTAGCCTCCACATAGGATCCACTACAAAATCTGCAGTAACTTCTTTCCACACTCCAACAGAGACCTAGGGCCTATATGTAGCTGCAATACGAGTATGGTAAAATTTGTTCAAGATTCCAGACCGGCTCTGGAACCCAACCTGACTCCTATCCAAGGGGCTCCGAGGCCTGTTTCCCGGAGGTAAATCGGAAAGGCATGAAGCTGACCATTCACTTCCATCTAGTGCCGAGGTTAAGAATAGTGGAGCTATACCTCCACTCCCCCTTATGTCTCCATGGCATGGTGCTTAACTAATTAAACATAGCGATAAATTTTCTGAATGTTCCGAAACATCCATATTGTGCACATTACCCATTTATTATTACGGGATAGCTCAGTCGGTATAACGAATGGCTACGGGCTGGACGACCGAGAGGTAGGAGTTCGAGTCCCTGTAGGGTCAAGAATTTTCACTTCTTCATATCGTCCAGACCGACTCTAGGGTCCACCCAACCTCCTATTCATTGGGTACCTGGGACTCTTTCCCGGGGGTAAAGCGGCCGGGGCGTGAAGCTAACTACTCGCCTCCTACTAGCGCCGAGGTCAAGAAAATGTGGATCTATAATCCACTTCCCCATACGACTTAATGGCGTAGTGCTTAATTAGTTAAGCGCAGGAACAGATTTAGCTTTTATCTTATTATTATTATTAAAACAAGAGGCAATATAATGTGCTGTCACATTACTTACTTACTTACTTACTCATGGAGCTGAGCCCTTCTTGAAGAGCCGCCAATTCTGCAGCTACTCAAGAGTTTCCCAGCGTTTTATGGAACCCGAAGGTTAATTACCGTGTTCACAAGAGCCCTCCACTGGTCCCTATCCTGAGCCAGATCAATCCAGTCCATATCATCCTATCTCTCTATGATCCATTTTAATATTGTCTACCCACCTACGCCTTGGTCTTCCCAGTGGTCTCTTTCCTTCTGGCTTTCCCACCAATATCCTATATGCATTCCTCGTCTCCCCTTTCGTGCTACATGTCACTTCATCCCTCTTAGGTCCAAATATTCTCCTCTGCAGCCTGTTCTCAAACACCCTCAGTCTATGTTTCTCCCTTTATGTCAGAGACCAAGTTTCACACCCATACAGAACCACAAATGTGCTGTCACATGCACTAACTAGATGATAAGCATTATGGTAAGCAAGGTGCTGTCACATGTTTAACATAATGCTTATCATCTAGTTAGTACAACTTCAGCACTGCCGCATGCACGTGGGATACCAATAAGCAGATTCTCGAAAACATAAATCTGAGTTTTTGTAAACATCTATGTGAATTGCGTTTAAGTCGAAAGAATGCCATAAAATATGAAAAAAAAAAAGAATATCAAATTTTCGCTAGTTCCTAACGAAACAGAAAACTGTTTTAATTATGACCTAGCAATCCCCGCGCAAATGGGCGTGCCTACTAACATATGGCAGAAATTGATTCGGTCATCAGCCTGTTATAATATACGTACATCATATGAAGGCGCTACTCGTAAAGTCGCAAACAAGCAACGTAGCAACGCCATTTATTTTTGCGTTCGTACACAAAACCGACAATTGGCGCCGTCCACGACTTTACGGTGAACTCCCAGCACGCACGCCCACTCAAAGCCATCTCACTGCCACATTTAAATAATACAAACATATGTGTATCGCCTGGGGCGATATGCATAACATGTTTTACATAAGGCCTACAAGTATGCATGTACAGGAACTTTCTGACCATTATATAGCGAAATAAATGAAGAGATAAGACGTCGCAGAAAAAACAGGTCTCAAACTATCAACCATTGTGAAGTTGTCAGAAATGTGTCTGCTACCGTTGATACAGTGTAACAAATTTGCTGACAGTTTTCGTGACCATATATGTGTACACGTATGTTAGTTACTTGTCAGTAAGCGATAAACACCAGAACATCAAAAGACTGCCACAGAAGTGATGCGTTTCCGAAATTTGACATGGAATTCTAGTAAGCAAACCCAAATTAATATGCTTTTATCTGGAGAGACGATACGGAAACTGGTCCATATTCCAACCCTTAATTTCCAGGATACGAAGTACACGTAGATGTGACAACCATCACACCGCCTTCTTCAGTTTACAAAAAAAATGCACGCTATTCCTATGGCCCTATGGCCGCACTATGGCCCTGGGGTCGACTCAGCCGCTAACAGAAACGAGTACCAAGCATCTTCCTGGGAGAAGAGGGGTGCCGGCCGGCGCGTACGGCTGACAACGTCACCGCCATCTGTGAGCCGATTGTCTAGAAAATGCGGGAGCCTCGACGTCTCACAAATATGAGCCTTGCCGATCTGCTACAGGGATAGCTTTATATTTCCCCTCACCCCACCTATTTATCCAACAGCGAGGCTCCCTTTCGACCGCCTCTGTGGTCTAGTGGTCAGAGTTCCTGGTTACAAACCCAGAGGTTCCGGGTTCGATTTCCGGGGCTACCAGATTTTCTGAGAAGTAGTGGATCTGGAACGGGGTCCACTCAGCTTCGTGAGGATAATTGAAGAGATATTTCAAGGAGATGGCGGCTCCGGTCTACAAAACCGAGATTAACGGCCTTGGGGATCCGTTGCTCTGACCACGCGATACTTTCTATCAGCAAAAGTTGACACTAACTTCACCGACAAGTGGCTATCGCTCAGTGGGTATAAATAATTGAAGAGATATTTCAAGGAGATGGCGGCTCCGGTCTACAAGACCGAGATTAACGGCCTTGGGGATCCGTTGCGCTGACCACGCGATACTTTCTATCAGCAAAAGTTGACACTAACTTCACCGACAAGTGGCTATCGCTCAGTGGGTATAGTTCGTTTGCGGACTACAGGCCACGGAGTTTGTTTGTTTTTTTTGTTTGAGGCTCCCTTTCTCTGGCAGTAAAGGGGTTGTGCCGTGAAGATGACCACTCACCTTCCTCTAGTGTCGAGGCTACGAATACGAGTAACCTTTACTCTCCCATGCGTCTTCGCGGCGTAGAATGATTATTTGCTGAAGGACGCTTTCAGTATCGAGATTATGTAGCGTCGAATGATAGAATTACCGATGAACTGGGATGGATTCAGAAGGAAAAGGTCATGGGCTAACTACGTACGATTGTGCCATGTGCTCGGAAAACTTTCGGTAATGATTGATGGTAAACTTACCGAGGTTCGAATCATGAAACTCCGAGTATCAGTCCAGAAGTTTACCTCTAGGCTTGATGGTGAACTGGCCGAGGTTCGAATCATGAACCTCCGAGTATTAGTCCAGAAGTTTACCTCTAGGCTTGATGGTGAACTGGCCGAGGTTCGAATCATGAACCTCGGAGTATCAGTCTAGAAGTTTACCTCTAGGGTTGATGATGAACTGGCCGAGGTTCGAATCATGAACCTCCGAGTATCAGTCTAGAAGGTTATTTCTAGGATTGATGGTGAACTGGCCGAGGTTCGAATCATGAACCTCCGAGTATCAGTCTAGAAGTTTACCTCTAGCGTTCATGGTGAACTGACCGAGGTTCGAATCATGAACCTCCGAGTATCAGTCTAGAAGGTTATTTCTAGGATTGATGGTGAACTGGCCGAGGTTCGAATCATGAACCTCCGAGTATCAGTCTAGAAGTTTATTTCTAGGATTGATGGTGAACTGGCCGAGGTTCGAATCATGAACCTCCGAGTATCAGTCTAGAAGTTTATTTCTAGGATTGATGGTGAACTGGCCGAGGTTCGAATCATGAACCTCCGAGTATCAGTCTAGAAGTTTATTTCTAGGATTGATGGTGAACTGGCCGAGGTTCGAATCATGAACCTCCGAGTATCAGTCTAGAAGTTTATTTCTAGGATTGATGGTGAACTGGCCGAGGTTCGAATCATGAACCTCCGAGTATCAGTCTAGAAGTTCATCTCTAGGCCATCCTATTTGGTCTTCACTGCTTGCTGCTTAATTACGCACTGCGGCGAAATTTAAGCCTGCTCGCCAAAGTTAACAAAATGCTACCTGAAAGTAATGACTGCTTATGTAGACGCTTTTGTCTCATTTATTTTTGCAGTCCTGTTTAGTTAAAGATCCCGTTGTCCCAACGAATTGAAAGTGGGACGCGAATTGTCTGGGTTTCAGGCGCCTTTCAGTTCTGAAAGTGAGTCAGTGAAGTCCATAACGGAAAGACCTCTGGAGCTAGTCCGCCGTAACGGCAAATGTAAACATTCGGTTTCTCTTGGTAATAATCCTTCCGGCTATTTACAGTTGCGGGAACATAATAAACATTTCATTAATTAATTGTCACTGACCGGATACAAGGCCATCGCATTTCACAGTTGCCTTGTAGTCTAATGTCATATCAGCATAGTTTCTTTTATTGATGTTTTGACAGCTTGACAAGATATCTGTCTACTGCAATCAATTTGCATATTAGTGTTATTCGTGAAGCAGTGTAAAATATGAATTTAATCTCTTATCACTTAAAACGCTACACGTTATACGTGATAACACTTGAAACTACGGTAAAATCCCCTCTTAGTTAGTTATTGGAGAGGGTGGGTTTCCCCATGCACTTAGACTAGTATTGGTCCATTGTGCTTCCCTCTATGATATTCTACCAGTCTCTATATCCTACCGATATTGGTGCGTACCATCAGTCCCGACCGAGCCAGCGAGTTCGGCCTCCACTAGCTTGGCGGTATCTATAATGCTTCCCACATCTATCAGAGGTGTTAGAGACTACTTGTTGGGCGGGAAACGTCCTTAAATTTGGCTCGGTGACCTGAGATATGAGTTTCTTTTACGTGCCGTGAAGCTACGACACGGGACACACGGCTTGAAGTCCCTCCCGGAGGACTTGTTCCCTGAATTTTCCCGCCTTAAAAATTCGACGACCTCCGCCGGGTTTGAACCCGCGTACCACGAGTCATGAGGTGGGAACGTTACCTCTAGACTACGGAGGCCGCTAAAAAATCTCCTCTTAGTAATATGAGTAACCAAAAATTCTTGATACTTTCAGACTAATAATTGCGAAGTGTGTTTAGCCTAATTTCTTTATTTAATAAAATGAAAATAGGCTTATGCAATCTCCATACTGTCTGTGTGACTGTGAATATCCCCCCACCCATTAACTTTTGAATGCCTGAACCAATCTGTATGAAATCTGGTACGTAATCACGGCACCTCATCTCATCTCAACAGCATATTTCACAAATCCCTCCCCTCAGTCTGTGTGTGTGTTGTGTGCATCACCTTATCGTTGCTAGGAAACGGCTTGGTAAAGTGTATCTCCTTATCATTGCTAGGCAGCAGCTCGGTAAATATTTTCCCGCGGCAGTGAATACACTCAATAATAGAAGAATTGTTAAACGCGTGTGTCTCTGGGTCTGTCATTGTATTCCCTGTCGTTGCTAGGTTACAACTCGGTAAATGTGCTCCCGCGGCAACGAAGAATAATTAGAGGCGTCGTTCCTATGCGGTATGTGTCGTTTCAAAGAAAAGTAGGCGACTACTTCTTCCCAGAACTTCTTCTCTGAATTGCATTCAATATTCTTCTCTTAGACTTAGTTCACAAAATTTGAATGAGTGTTTGTGTTTCCAACAAAAGGTAATAAAATAAAAAAGCATTAGATATCTACTTCAATGTTTATCATTCATTATATTCGCACAGAATGCGAATGATTGAAGGGAACAACAGCGAAACAATTGAAGCGCTGGACAGGACCCCAATCGGAGGGCGTTTCTACCAAGAAGGATAAAACCACAGACGAGCTTAAAACTACTGCAAAGTTCGGGTATGGCAAATTACTCAGGTGACTTCCGATAGAAATCGTCTGAAAACCAGGACTCGGAAGCAAAACATCGGATGAAACTGCTGAAGAATTAGTAAACTGTTTCAAATAATTCTGAGAGTGCGTCATCACCTTATAATGATGTAGATAATTATACCATCATTAGAAGCTTGCTAATTACGCCACTTTCAACGTATAACGGAAACCAAAATCATTCCGGAGATCTTGTTCAACACACCACAACACTTTTATTCTTAAGTTTTGTACTTAAGGCATGATGTGCCCCTAAAAACATTTCAGATAAACTTTACCTGTTACTGCCTTGCGTGTTTTACATAAGTGATAACTTCTACGTACGTGTAATTCTAGGTCACCGTCGGACAGGTGTCTATCGTTAACCCACGGTTCAACAAAGAATACGATACAGTCATATTCTATTTTATTCCATTCTATTCTAGTCTATTCTGTTTTATTCTATTCTATTCTGTTCTATTCTAGTCATTCTATTCTAGTCTAGTCTATTCTGTTCTATTCTATTATGTTCTATTCTAGTCTATTCTATCCTGTTCTATTCTAATCTAGTCTATTCTGTTCTATTGTAGTGTGTTCTATTCTATTCTGTTCTATTCTATTTTATTGTAACATAGACGTCTCCTACAAAAATTGTACTCACCTTACGGACATGTCTCTCACGTTTCCTTCTCACCTGAAACAATTACAAGTGATTTATTATATGCTTGACGAGACACTTATTGTCACGATTATCAGTTTCCCTAAACATGACATATTCGTGATAATAAGTCAGTTATTTAATTTTAAGTCATATACAAGATATATTTAAGGAAAACATAACATATATCTATAGAGAGCGTAATAAGGAGCCGGGATAGCGTAGTCGGTATAGTTACTGGATACGACTGGACGACCGAGGGGTCGAAGTTCGAGTCCCGGTAGAGTCAAAAATTTTCTCTTCTTTACGTCGTCCAGACCGGCTCTGGGGTCCACCAAACCCCCTATCTAATGGGCACTGGGGGCTCTTTCCTCGGGTTTAATGCGGCAAGGGCGTGAAGCTGACCACTCACCTTCAGCTAGTGCCGAGATCAAGCATACATCCAATCCCTCATACGTCTTTATGGCGTAGCGCTTAATTAATTAAGCACTTGGACAACTTTACCTTACAGAGTGTAATAATTGTATACATTTACTGTAGATAATCTTTATCGGTAACAGAATATATGATTCTACGCAATGCCGTGTAGTCCTAAACCCATACACAATCAATTATCTCTGCAGTAAACTAATATTTAAACCAGTGAGGGTGTAGTTCATATGAAATATATTTCGAATATTACCGTGTTGAAAATTATAGTACATCTTCATATATTGTTTAAATATTATTCTGGTACCAATTTTGCTCCGTGGGGGACTGAGAATATGGTCTTTGGAGCCTGTTTCTGTGTGTGATTCGCAAGTCTTTCATACAAAAACCTTCGATTCGTAGCTAATTCATTATATAGACAGAAAACAAGATAAAGAAAGCCTGCGGATTATAAATTCAAGGTTAAACGTCTGGCATATATAAAAAAGTTTCTTCAAATACAACTTAAATTTGTGAGATATTCGCTGAACCAAATGCGATAGTATAACATACCACCTTAAAACAATAATTTTGTTTTGCTAAATATTAAATTTCACTATCTTGAAGAAAGCAGTCTTCTGGGATTTGGCACTGTGTACATGTGGTGTTAACCGACGTTTCGGAGGAACGTATCGCCTCCATCTTCAGGGTAGAAGGAAAAATATAAGAAATCCGCAAGCGAAGAGACCACATATACACGGTGCAAAATCCCAGAAGACTGCTTTCTTCATAGTCACCGCCGTGAAAGCCTCAAATCTTACATTCACTGTCTTGGTTCAAGGCTTAGATGCTTTGCACAGGATGCAATTATGAAATGCTCTTGTGTCATGCTTAAATTTAATTTTACCGCGAGTCGAAAAGAGTTATACAAAAGAAAATAAGAAAAAAAAACTGATTGTTAGCAACTATGAGTATATCATCATTAAATCGAATTATTTAAAAGTTATTTATACTGAATCTATCATTAGCCAAACACCTCTTTGTATATCTGCAAGTAAAACTTGATTCTGTATTTGTGACCTGCGTGTTTGCCTGCGTGGCTTACATTTCGACCCCGAAGATGGAGGCAGTACATTCTTTCGAAACATTCTTAACTTCTATTAGATTGCAAAAGCCTACATCACAGGAGACTGTACTCTTAAAACTGACATTAGCGAATTGCTGAAGGACTGATTAACTGCTTCTGGTTCACTGATTGACTAACAGTCATCAGAAGTGCAACAAATATATCTTTTGCACTTTGAGAGACAGTTAGCTTCTCAAAGACTCCACTCCATGGACTATGTTATCTGTGTCTTGGTTTAACAGGTTTTCTTTTTCTTAGATTATTCAAGCCAAAACTGTGGATGCGATTCCTGTGGAATATAAACGTCATATTTCCGGCATTCAAGAATATATTTTTGATTTAATTATCCCAGAATTACTGAGTGCTGATTAGGACGGCTGTGCAACCCAAGGCACACAGCCTTAGACCACCTAAACAACTTGACCGCAAATTCTTCTCGCAGGATTAGGGAAAAAATTTGTATGGAAACCTTTAAGACACCGTCTGATTACCTCCACGCGTTTTTTTTTTCCAACAAAACTGTGTCCGTTGCCGTAAGATAGCAAAACTGCACTTCCCAACAACAGTATACTCGTACTCGTATGTAGAAACAAATTCCTACACCTTCACTGCAATATTTTTCTTTGTAATATGTACTGCTCATTCCCCCGGCATTTTATTCGTAGCTGCAGCGTTTTCCTAGTTCTGAAAAGATCCCCCAACCCCTGAGCGAAAACTTACTTATCTGTCTTCTCTTGTGATCGAACCATCTGATCTCAAATATTAACACTCTTGCAGTGCATGTGAATAAGATTTATGAAATAGAATCTTCCATAACTAGAGCAGGCTAAGACTTGAATCGGGTTGCAACACCAAAGAAGAAAGTTTCTAAAAGAAAAAATACCTACCTACTTACCACTCGGCGCTACAGCCCTGGGTGAGCCTTGGCCTCCTCTACAACCAGTCTCCACTGCTCTCTATTCCTCATCTTCTCTATCCATCCTTTCACCTTCATCGTCTTCAGGTTGACTCAGCATCGTCTCGCCATCTCATCCTGTCTTCCTTTCCTCTTTTGGAATATATCATTTCTTGGACTACTTCCTGCATCTTTCCGGGTTGCAGCATTGTGCGTACATTCCAAGTTGCCATCACAATATAATTCTTCCTTGTCCTTATGTTACACTTAACCGAGGCTGGTTGTTAGGTTTCTGAACAAAAGTCTTTTTACAGGATGAGGTTGTTAGCCTCATGCCCAACCTCCAACCTGGAGGACCAGGATATCTCTCTTATTCTGGAATCTACCCTTTGAATTTTCCGGCATGTGTGACCCTACCGGTAGTTAAACTACCGCCGGCATAGCTCTCCAGGTCACAGAGTCACGCAAGCCCCTCCACCAAGACAATGTGGAGACAACTTTGGGGGGAAAAGAAAAAAATGCAAAATAAAAATTTCCTATTTGTGTAATTTAACCGTCCTACATTGAATTTCTCTTGCGTCCAAATGATCTTGACACCTCAGATGCCTTCCATTTATACTACTAGAAATAGGACAGCATTCCATCTAGTAGTTAGTGACAAGCTCAAGACTGTGCGCATTTGAAGGCGGTGAATTACATGATTTATAGGCCGTGCCATAGCTCAGGCGGTTAGTCGCCGGCTTCCAACCGCGGCGGCACGGGTTCGAGCCCAGGTCAGATCATGTGGGATTTGTAGTGGATGAAGTGGCACTGGGGTAGGTTTTCTTCTAGTACTTCGGTTTCCCCTGCCAACTCTCATTCCACCGACTGCTCCACACTCATCATCTATCATCCGGGGCTGGTACAATAGGCCAGTTAGTAGCCGACGTGTCAAGTGAACTCAGTCTCACCTCAACCCCAGTTCCGTCTAAACAGTAGGAACGACAACGACTTTGGCAAAGAGAACTAGACCCAGCCAGAGTTCTGTCTTAAATAATTCTTGGTCAGAATTCAATATGAACATATTTCAGAGACATGAAACGTAGATTTGCATCCTTGATTAATCCTTGGTTTGTTTAACGCTTCTGTTCACACTGCATCGATTGCATCTAATGAAGTGCGAAGGTGATATAAATAGTGATTAGGTAAGTATTTGGGACTGTCGTTTCCTGGTATTCGCCTGAAGGTACTGAGGAAATCCACAGCGTATTTGTCAGTATAGCACGGACTTAAACCGGATGCCTCAGGAAAACAAGACGAGAGTGTAATCGCTTCTATAACCTACAGGGGCTTTAATTCTATTTCGCTTTTCTCATGCGGAGTCAAGGAGCCGGGGTAGCGTAGTATAGGTACAGCGACTGACTACGGGATGGACGACTGAGGGATCGGAGTTCGAGTCCCGGTAGGGTCAAGAATTTTCTCTTCTCCAAATCGTCCACACCGGCTCTGGGGTCCACCCAACCTCCTATCCAGTGGGTACCGGTGGCTGTTTCCCTAAGGGTAAAGCGGCAGGGGTGTGAAGCTGACCACTCACTTCGAGCTAGTGCCGAGGTCAAGAAAATGTGGATCTATACATCCACTCCCTCATACGCCTTCATGGGGTAATGCTTAATTCGTTGAGCGCAGCAACAACTTTACCGTTTACGTGTGGAGCCATGCGTTATCATATCAGCTGTCCTTGTAACAGCTGTTATCAGATATACGGGCAAGGTAGCTCGTCAGATAATGGCCAGCAACTGAAAAGCGTATTACAAATAGCCGCCGTGAGAACACGAGGACTTCCGACTACCATTTATAAACGGTGACCTTCGAAATAACTATAAAATGGATTGCACAAATATTATATAAGTTCTAGAAGTTTGTGACGATGGTACATTATTACAAATATTATGTTTCTGGACATTATTCATCGTCCTGTCTTTATCTAAAAACACCGTCCTTTTTATTTTTCAAAACACAATGTTACGGAGATTAGATTCTGTCTCCGTCTTCAGGTAAAACTTCCTCAGTTGAGTTCAATCGATAAAGCTATTCGTTATCTCCGGTCCGAAACATTATGTTTTGAAAAAAAAATTAACAGGATGGTGTTTTTATATAAAGACAGGACGACGGATAATGTCCAAAAATATAACATTTGTACAAATAATACTTCCTTGACATATCTAGCTGATGGCGAGGTAACCCCACATCCTTAACAATTCCCATTTTGAACTATAAAAAAAAAGACCCCATGTTTAAGTCTTCTTCCTGTCTCTGAAATAAACAGGTAAGCAGGTGAGATTAAAATTATAATTAAATCAAGAATAACTGATTTTTGGTTTAATTAACAAGTTTAAAGCTGTGTAGAAGGAAGCAGTCGTGACTCATGTTACTGTACAGTGTCAGCATTGTTCTGGAAGGACCTAAAAATTAGGAAACTCCTGAATGAGGATAGCCTGCCTCCAGCCGGCGAGCTGAATAAATAACCTCTCAAATTCGAGGACGTAATGCTAACTCCTAAATGGGTATATTCGATCTTTAAAAATAAAGCAATGTATAACAGCCGATTTTTGATCTATGATTACAGATGCACCGGTGCAGAGTAGTGAGATAAATATAACATTTGGATATCATCGTACGTGTAAAAAATTAAAAGAGCAAATCTCATATCGAAGAACAGAATATGGAATGAATAGAAAGATAGAGTGAATAAAATAAAATGTAGGAAATCATGGAGGGGTTTTGAAAGAAACTAAAATTTTTATGAAGAATGCCGTATTCTGGGATGTGGCGCCGTTTAGATCTAGTGTAAACAGACGTTTCGGAGGATACGGATCCTCCGAAACGTCGGGTTGCACTAGCTCTATACAGCGCAACATTCCAGAAGACGGCATTCTTCGTAGTCACCGCCGTGAAAACCTAAAATCTTATAAGTTTTGTGTCTGAAGAATGATTTTGTTTAATGGGAAGCATATGTATCTTTTGCCTTTTCAGGATTACACATTGACGGTCAACATGAGATATACGGAGCGACTTTGCATCCCCTATCAGTTCACATTATCATTTGGCCTCGAGATTATTTGCCGATGAGTTGTCCTTTGTTCGTCTTTCAGTACAAATACGCGTTCTTAGCATCAAATGATTAGTAATGGCCTTTACTTACTTACTTAATTACTCATGGAGCTGAGCCCTTCTTGAGGAGCCGCCAATTCTGCAACTACTCAAGATTTTCCCAGCATTTTATAGAACCTGAAGGTCCATTACCGTGTTCACAAGAGCCCTCCACTGGTCCCTATCCTGAGCAAGATCAAACCAATCCATACCATCCCAGCTTATCTCTCTAAGATCCATTTTAATATTGTCCACCCACCTATGCTTTGGTCTTCCTAGTGGTCTATTTCCTTCTGGCTTTCCCACCAATATCCTATATGCATTCCTCGTATCCCCCATTTGTGCTACATGTCCTGCCCACATCATCCTCCTTGACTTGATCATTCTAATTATACTTGGAGAAGAGAACAAGTTATGAAGCTCCTCATTATGCAGTTTTCTCCAACCTCCTGTCACTTCATCTCTCTTCAATCCAAATATTCTCAACACCCTGGTCTCAAACACACCCAGTCTATGTTCCTCCATTAATGTCAGAGACAAAGTTTCACACCCATACATATCCACAGGCAAAATTATAGTTTCGTATATTCTAATTTTTATGGTTTTGGACAGCAGCCAAGAAGACAAAATGTTCTGGAATGAAAGGTAGCAAGCATTACCATTACTCCTCTTAATTTCCTCCTGAACCAGGTTTCGATCTGTTATCGTTGTTCCCAAATATCTGAACTATGCCACATTTTCAAAACATCTGTTTCTTATTTTTATGTCATGATTTTGCCCTGCATTTTGGTGATGAGACAGCAACACATACTTAGTTCTCTCTGTGTTTACTTCTAGACCAACCTCTTACTTGCGTCAATTAAAGTTTGTGTTTTTCTTTATGGTATGTACAGTACCATCTAGTAGATTCACATCATGGCATAGACCAACAGCTGATGTGTCCCGTTTAATTTCGGTCCCACCTGGTTTCCCTGGACCTTCCTAATGGCATATTCAAAAGCAAAGTTGGAAAGGAATTGCAATAAAGCATCTCCTTGTTTTAGACCATTCTGGATAGGAAATTTATCAGATAAATGTTTACCTACACGAACTTTAGTATACATTTCACTTAAACACATTTTAATCAACCTAATTAGTTTCATGGGTATCCCAAACTCTATCAGAATATTGTACAATACTTCCCTTCTAACTGAATCATAGGCTTTCT
>NW_019734964.1:67387-140004 GCF_002891405.2 Cryptotermes secundus
TAATTACTGCAGTCAGTTTTATCACCCTTCTTGTGAACTGGTACAATAATAGACTCCTTCCACTGATCAGGCAATTCTTCCTTATACCAAATAGACGTAATTAGCTTATGGATCTTAGAATCTAATATTTCACCTACTGTTTGAATAAATTCTTCCGGAATATGATCATTACCTGGCGATTTATACCGTTTCAATTTTGCAATAACACTTTCAACATCAAAACAACTAGGATCAGGTACCAACAGCTCGGCTGTATGTATTTTTATCTGCCTAACAGCACTGACCCTATGTACATTCAATAACTGAGAGAAGTAGTTCTTCCACCTATTCAAAATGTTGTGAGAATCTGCAAGCAGATCACCATTCTCATCCTTCACTAAGTTACTGCTAGGCTGGTAACCCCTCTTAAATTAATTTATTCCTGTATAAAGGTCTCTAATGTTCTTGTTCTTACTGTTCATTGCAAGCTCATCAATTTTGTCTTTCAGATATTCCCTCTTTTTATTCCTGAAATGCCTGCTGGTTTCACATCTTATATTGTTCAGATTATCCCCATTGAACTCGCTTGGATCCTGTAACCATTGCAATTTGGCTTGTTTTCTTTGGCCTAATAATTTTGAGCATCCTTCATCGAAACATGGTTTATGTTTCTTCAGTTTATAATAACATAGACTCTCCTTGACAGAAATTTTGATATTCTCTCTAATAGTTTCCCAAATTTTATTAACATCCACCTCAGAGTCCAAGTTTTCCAAAGCCGCGAACCTATTTGAGGTTTCAACACAATACTGCTCTTTGCCCTCTACTTCATTTAATTTTCTTACAGTTTGTAATTTTCGGTGTCCGTTCCCTTCAGTGTCACTAGAAATATGATTTCAATGCGGTGTTAAAAGAAAGACATCAGACATGTTTACTGCTTTGCAGCACAGGGTTACTTTCATTTGATTTAATACTGTAAGGCACTCAATGAATATACGAGAACACACGGCCTTCAAGCAACGGATGAAGGAACACAGTACAATACGAACTGAAAAGCGTAAGGCGTCACATCAGGGCAACGCTCTTCTGAGGCAATTCCTGCTTCATTTTGTAATGACCTAGACTCTCTCTTGCTAGTATTTTGATATTTCTCCAAGCCCTATTCAGGTACACACCATCATTTAAGTTCTCCAAAGCTGTAAACTCTGTTTGAAATTTCAACTTGTTACTGTTCTTTAACTTTCATCTATCTTAGCAGCTTGAGACTTCATTTTTCCATATCGGATATCTGTGTTGTTCGTTGACTTATTGTCAGGGTCTCCTTCAGTTTTGCAACCACCGCATATTGATCAATGTCATAGCCAGCTCTTTTGTATTATCTGGCATTAAGAAGGTAAAATGTAAAGTACTGTGCTTAACTAATTAAGCACTACGCCATGAAGGCGTATGGGGGGAGTGAATTTATAAATCCACGTTTCATTGATCTCGGCATTAGTTGGAGGTGAGTGGTCAGCTTTACGCTCCGACCGCTTTACTCCCGGGGAAAGAGTCCCCGGTACCCATTGGATAGGAGGCTGGGTGGGCCCCAGATCCGGTCTGGACGCTGCGGAGAAGAGAAAATTCTTGACCCTACCGGGACTCGAACTCCGACCCCTCGGTCGTAGCTAGTCGCCATACTGACTGCACTAATCGAAGTGGCAAGATTTTATTCTTGGCAAATAGATTTTCTGACGTGGCAAAAATTGCTACTCTTAACACCATTGCCGTTATTAATTTCATGTAACCTCTCATTCCCAGCACTGAAAGATTATCTCTTATCTCACTCCCTCTGTTCTGTGGAAGAGTTTACTTCAATTGAAAATGTTTCAATACTGCAAACTTGTATAATGACTTTTTGTCATAGTTACATAATAACCTTATAATCTAAAAAGACTGTAAGTAACCGTAAGAACGAACTACGTATTTATATTTATAATTGTATTAAATGTATATGACATGGCCTACATTCCTGACTTAATCTCATAACTTATCTATGGATTATAAATAAATTCTAAGTCTAAATCTAATTCTTCATCTACACAACAATTTACACCAGTTGTAAAGTAAAAAAGTAAAGCTATTCCTGTAACAGGCCGTGCAGGCCCAAAGGGTTGTGAGACGTTGAGGGTCCCACATTATCTAGACAATCGGCTCAAAGATGGCGGTAAGGTTGTCAGCCTTACGCGCCGGCCGTGCTTTACTCCCCAGGAAAATTATTTAATTAATTCCTGGTACTCATTTCTGTTAGAGGCTGGGCAAACCCCAGGGCCTAGTGCGGCTGGAAGGAATTGAAAAAATCCAGTGACCTCATTGGGACTTGAAATTTACATCAGTTGCAAATTCTTAAATAGTGTAACAATGTATGAAGAAAATACTTCACAAAATAATTTTTCTCTGTATAATATATGCTTACCAGATGTTACAGGCCGCGCCATAGCTCAAGCGGTTAGTCGCTAGCTTCCCACCGCGGCAGCCCGGGTTCGATCCCGGGTCTGGTCAAGTGGGATTTGTGGTAGACAAAGTGGCGCTGGGGCAGGTTTTCTCCGAGTACTTCGGTTTCCCCTGCCAATCTTCACTCCACCAATTGCTCCACAATCACCCTCACCTATCATCTGGGGCTGGTACAATAGGCCAAAAGTGGTCGCAGTTCAAGGGACTTAGTCCCACCCCACTAGCAATAAAGAAAAACAGATGTGTGCAAATAGCTGAAACATCTATGTATTCTTATTGATCTTGTTATTCAGCATTATGTTCATATAATACGTTTACATTCTAAATCACTGGCTTTGTATTATGAAGGATCTGTGGAACATAAATAACTTCAAATTTGCTGGATTTGAGGATCTTACAGTGGTGGCTATGAAGGGCACTATTTTCTGGAACGTTACGCCATATGGGACCTTTTTCTCCGATAGCTTACTCCTAGATCCTGAACGATCCTGAAGACCGCTGAAGACAGAGGAAATACGAGTACTAACGTCTATGGAATTACACAGCGTTACATCCCAGAACACAGCACTCTTCAAATTTCAATAAATTCAATTAAGATGTCGCTAGTCGCCGTAGCCATGACGTGGCCCTGCTTAGCAGGGCCACTCACCAAAACAGCTCGGCGTAGTTGTCTCTTTATCTCCAATGCACAGATTCGTGGATCGTTCTGCCACTCGCAGCTAACTGCTAGACGGTGCACAATGTTGAGACAAGTTTTTGTTCTAATCGCTATCGTCCATTTTTATTACGGAATATATTATGATTTATCATACGTAAAATTTCCACCTGCCTTTCTCAGAGGTGGGTTTTTCGACGCAATAAGCAGATTTAAATATCTTACATTTTGGAATATGGTAAGAAATTATTATATCATGCACACTAATGTTCTTTAAATACGTTTACATTAAGATATATGTAAGGGTGAATATTGTAACTGTAGTAAAAAACTATTCTATAACAATACCTCGAAACAAACGAGCCACTGCACTGCAACCATAAGTGAGCAGCGCGGGTTGTGATTTATACAATACAGCATTTTTCTGAGGTTAACCAAGTGAAGTGTAGATGAACCATCATGTCTTTCCAGCATATAAGTACAAGCCCGTAAACTTGACAGTGGCAGAGTTTATTGACAATATTACAATTCATAATGTTATGCATTAGATATATTAATCATCCGAAGCGGAATTCATACTGAGCGGTATAAAACTGCTTACACAACGCTGCCATATTAATTTATAGAACAACCAACGTAGCAATTGTAAAATTTAATTTGTAATATTGAAAGTCAATTTATATAAGAAAACATGTTAAATGGTTATGGAGTTCGTAAGCATGTAAAAATATAATTATTTTTAAACAGTATATACTCTTGTTTGTGTGCATGGTGTTATCTAATACATTTATAATAAATTCTTCTCATGCTTAATGTTGGCAATGATGTTCGTACGTCGATTCGCCGCTAGTAGACAGCTATAGGTCGCACAGCAGCAGAGCTGGCTGTGTGCTGTAAGCTGATGAGAAAGTTGATGTTTTGAAAATAGTTGGTAGATAATACAGTAACCTTTTTCTTTTTCTTCCCGGAAACTTCTTGTAATACCAACCATAGTATGACAAACGCAGCCTGCAGTAGTTGGTGGCCTTGCGCTTTCAAGATGTCGAGCAAACACGGGGAGAAAGAAAGCCAGAGTAATGCAGGCCTTTACAAAGTCATACGTGCTTTAATTCATCTTCTCGGCTGTCTTCAATTTTCGTATAGCGTTTATTATGATTGGAATTACGTAGTTATTCCAATTTCAGTTAGTCGGATGGGATCTGGATATGGTGGGAAGTTGAAATTCCTAACATTTTGGGATGCGGTTAGTTTCTTTTAAATTCTTGCACATTCGAATGAAAATTATGCTTGTAAGAAGCAACACGGCTACAAAGGCGATGGTGCCATTCCCAACTGCCTAAATTTTTACTATATTATTTGGTATTTATTTATTACATGCCATGCAATATAAACTAGTGAAACGGACAGTGAAGAATACAGAAGCCACCGACATGGTTATGATTACCTAATTCGTAGGGATGTATAACATTTAATGCTGACTTACTTTACAGATACTGCAGTCAGTGTACTTCACCATTTGTCTTCTGAATGATACTGTTGGAAGCAATGAGATAAGTATTAGGCAGAAGCCCCTCATTCGCAAGATTAAGGACTACATGTATGCAACTGTTGCATTTCCTGTGGCAATGGTGAGCGAATTAAATTACTGTTATGATTAGGCATAATCACTTAGCTCATGAAAATTAGAGTTTTAACTGGTCTTTCATTTCAGTTTGTGGGTGTAACATTCTGGGCTCTGATGGCAATTGACCGAGAGCTTGTGTTCCCAAAAGCATTGGATGATTTTTTTCCATCATGGCTAAATCATGTAATGCACACTAATATCGTGATCTTCACATTACTTGAGATGATTATATCTTTCCGTGTGTATCCAAAACGGTCGGAGGGGTTCACTGGACTGTTCGTGTTCACAGCCATTTACTTTATCTGGTAAGTTTAGTTACAGCAGGAAATATGTGGTGGTCAGCAACCTCCAACCCAGGGTAGGTCAGTTATCATACAGCTGTGCAGTGCTCCTTGCTTGTTTAGGATTTTTTGTTTTAGGTGTAGTAACCATGATAAAAGCTCTGACCTAGTGGCATGTTAAGTGTTAGTGGGGTCTACATAAAATCAGATTAGATAACATGAACTTCTAGGAAGAGCTGATCACCTGATTTCCTTTCATATGATGCAGAACAGATGTAATACAACACGTCCAACAATTCTTCTATTGTTGCATGCATATTTGTTGCTGCAGGAATGCATTTACCGAGCTGTTGCCTAGCAACAGTAGGGGGAGATTTACAGACACAGGCAGCAAGATGATCTCATAAGCCTTCTTGTATTTTTTCAAAATAGGAGAAATAGGCAGAAAAATGGCAGGGGAATTGTGATTCTACACCATATAATGCAAAATATGCTTGTAAAAATTATTAGGTTAGAAAAATTACCTGAATTAACCTATTTCTTTATAGTCCCTTAGGAATAATGGACTTACTGACCTGATATATTGTCATTTATATGCCCTATAGTAAGGACAGGTGTTGAAAGTCTTGCTATAATTTCATGTTTGTAAGCATGAAATAATGTTGCAGAAAATATTTCTGAATCCTTACATTGTAACAGCAGTTTGTACTAACTGTAATAATATCTCTTTCTCTTATGTGTGTGTCATATCAGATTGTATGTGAAAATTATTTTATATTATATTTGGGTATTTATTTTTAGGTTTTGTAATATGAACATATGGCTTGTTTCAGGGTTCATGTGATTTTTGCAAAGTCTGGTGCTTGGGTGTATCCAGTGCTTGAGATTCTCAACTGGTGGCAACGAATCATTTTCTTCTTAATATGTCTAGGCTTGCAAGCGGGCCTGTACATCGTTGGAGAAACTCTCAATAAAGCAAAATGGGGTAAGACCTATACTGATGATTATTTGACATTCATTACTGGCAACATAAACGCACTTTTTAGTTTCTTGACCAATTATAATTTTTAATTGATTCATCATGTATTATTAATTAATTAATTATACATTTTTTGTCTTGAGATATACCAACTGATTTACTAGTAAATTAATAATAAATGTGTAATTTGAAGTCTGAACAAAGATAAAATTTGTTAGTTTTGAGGTTTTCACGGCGATGACAATGAAGAAAGTCGTCTTCTGGGTTTAGGCACCGTGTATTCTTCGTTTTGGCCGACGTTTCGGAGGAACGTAGCGCCTCCATCTTCGTCGATGGATAGCCTCCCCATAGAGGAATACTATGTAAGTTTTGAGGTTTTCACGGCGATGACAATGAAGAAAGTCGTCTTCTGGGTTTAGGCACCGTGTATTCTTCGTTTTGGCCGACGTTTCGGAGGAACGTAGCGCCTCCATCTTCAGAGCAGTTGAATGGCTTGGAATGCGGAGAGCAGTAGCAGAGCAGAGCATTCCAAGCCATTCAACTGCTCTGAAGATGGAGGCGCTACGTTCCTCCGAAACGTCGGCCAAAACGAAGAATACATGGTGCCTAAACCCAGAAGACGACTTTCTTCAAAGATAAAATTTGTTTATGATATTTTCCAGTTAGGTAACACAAACATACCAGTGGATAGAGCAGTCAGATCTTGTGGCATAAAAATCCAGAATTCTAATAATAACAACTATAATCATGCCATTAGCATGGAAAGGATAATGCATTTTTTCCTTTCATTCATCAAAACTAACATACTTTATACATCATGTTTCTAGACATAACAAACATGTTTTTAAAGAAATTTACTATGTTACGGAATGTTACACTGTGTAGTCTGGTAGGCATTTGAAGATGGGGGCTGTAGATTCCAGAGAAATACTGGTAAATGTCTGTCAGACTGCACAGTATCACTTCAGAGTCCTGAGAGATCCTTACATCTCATGTTTTCAAAGAATGTATGCCATTTTCAGCATTGTTCAGTTTTGCACAAGTATCTTTTTTTTTTTCAGTTCCTCTTTTGTTTCACCAGTTTATCTCATAAATTATCATTGTCATGTAATATTTATGCTAAAATGAATTAGTTACATATTCTTTGGAAAAGAGAAAGGTTGAAGCAAATAATATAATGTAGGTCTCTAATAGTAGATTCTAAACGTTCAACATGACATCAATCAAATGGAGTTTCTGTAGTGTAATAAAGCTGATCAACTTTGATTCTCGTTGACAAAATATAAATTAAAATTCAGGAAATTATAATTAAAACCTGTAGCTTGACATAGCTGTTCCTTTGATAGCTGATTATCGTAAGGTTCCTTAAATTTGCAACAGAACTTTTATATTATCAAAATTTTCACATGAAGTAAAGTGAAAGTTGTCCCTGTGCTTAACTAATTAAGCACTACACCATGATGATGTATGGGGGAGTGGATGTATAGATCTACATTTTTTTTTTACCTCGGCACTAGCTGGACTAGCTGGAGGTATGTGGTCAGCTTCACGCCCCCACCAATTTAACCCTGGGGAAAGAGCCCACAGTACCCATTGGATAAGCAGCCTCCGTAGCCTAGGGGTAACATTTCCACCTCATGACTCAAGGTACGCGGGTTCAAACCCGGCGGAGGTCGTGGAATTTTTAAGGGCGGAAAAATTCAGGGAACAAGTCCTCCGGGAGGGACTTTAAGCCGTGTGTCCTGTGTCGTAGATTTACGGCATGTAAAAGAACCTCATGTCTCTAGGAGACCTCTGAGCTGAATTACAGGCCCTTTCCCGCCCAAGTAGTCTCCAATGCCTCTGGTGGATGGGGTATGGCGACAGTGTAGAAATTAAAGGGGACGCACAATGGACCAATAACTGGTCTAAGTGCATGGGGAAACCCACCCCCTCTTATAATACGAATACGAATACCCGTTGGATAGGAGGCTGGGTGGGCCCCAGAGCTGGTCTGGATGATGTGGAGAGGAGAAAAAAGTTGCTCCTACAGGGACTCCAACCCCTCAGTCGTCCAGCCCGTAGCCAGACATAGTTTCAGTCTTTTCATGATAATCATAATTCAGAATTTCCAAGATGTTTGTGAAAGGGCCATTATATGAAGGTGATCTGTCAATATTTACTGTAACTCCTATACTAAATTTATATGACAGTGTTCTCCACCTGTGCACACATGGGAACAGTATGAACTACATATTCACTGTGTATAGTCTTGGTATATTTTGTACAAATACTCTGTGCTTTATTCTTTTCAGGGAAAGTACAAAAGCTACTGGAGAGTGGCAGAAGTTCCAAGAAAAAGTAAGTGCATGTGGCTGCAAAAATGATTTTATATTAGCGTGCCCATGCAGAAAAATGTGCACTGTAATTTCAGAAACTACTTTTGTTGTTTGTGGTGGTTAAATTTAAAATCTCTGTAGATTCTTTGGTTTATGCATAATTTTTATGACCTTCAGAACATGATTCTGGTGGGCAGGTCATATAAAGAAAATTGTATTCACACACTGAAATGGCCTGTCTTTGGAATTTCACATACGTAAAGCTGTGGTAATCTGTAATTTCTTGAATGGGTGAGTACTCAGCAAAGTTATCTCAAAATAAATACAAATGAAAGTACATAATCACTACTGTGATTGCTACAAAATAGATGATAATTAAATACTCATTATTGTGACGGTCTGAAAGCTCTACTTATGGAACAAATAATGGGAAAAGTAATTGAATTGAAATTAAACGCATGCATGTAATTAACAATTTTCCCAGGTCTGCCTCTCTAAGAGTAACATCTTTTGTCACTCGCTGTTTGGGAGAAATAACAGGACAGGCTGACAGATGGGCAGATGTTGGCAATTATATATATATATATGACAGTGCAAAATGGTTGATCAAGGAGTAATAAAGAATTCATATAAATGTCGTTAATGATATATCAGTAGTTCATGGGAGTTCTAAAGTTTTATTATTTTACATGATATTGAAGTATAATATGTGGGGAGTGGTTTAGTAGCATGGTAGCTAAAACTATTGTGGGAGCTGGTATGCATTGTCATCACATACAGTATATATTACCTTTGTGTAATTTAATGCAGACATAAGACTTACACTATGAATCAAAAGTAATTATAGTAAAATAAGACTTGGGCTTCAAATTAAAACTTAAATATATGTATATTTTGTTTTAAAGAAGTACAAGATCAAAACTCTGTAGGCACTATGTGTTCACATAACTTTTTATTTGTGTCGTTGATTATGGTAGTGAAATACTGTAGTCGTTTGACTGTTGTCAACTCCGATAGCAATAATGCAGTACCTTATTTCTTATGTGACTTAAAGTCTTAAAGATGGGTGACCATGACCTTCAACATGGCATGTGATAAAAACATCACTGGATTGTTGTATTGTATGTAAATTAATTGTTGTAGCTTAGCATGAACAATCTTAAAATGTAGTCGCATACAGAAATAGGATCTTGCATATTGAAGAAAGCATTCCATAGGCTCTGTTGATACAGAATTATTAAGGATTGAATCTCTGCTATGTATAAGAGATTTAAAAAGTAACGACTGATAGTGTGTATTTCTAAGATACAAGAATAAACTGCAACAAACAAAAATGGATGAAGAGGTGTGTTGAACCTCAAAAAATTTTGACTAGGTCTCTTAAAGTATGGGTAGGAAGTGGAAGTACTTGTAGAATTGGTGTGTTAATACTACTTTCTGAAGAAATGTAGTGATACAGTTATGTTATCTTACATCACTAAAACCCAGTTTCTACCTTAAGTTATAGATTTTAAGATTATATCAGAATTCCACCCACAAATTTACAGAATATAAAACCTGAACATCAGATGCCCTAGTTATGTTGCCTAATGTAACTGAATTCTCAATTTAATTTTGAATTAATAACATGCCAGCTGAAATATTTAAGTAACTCCAGTAGGCAGCTTACTGTTTATTTGTGCAGTTCTTGATGCTGATCAGTATGTAACCGTGCTAAGGAGAACAGATATGAAAGAAACATGTAACAGAATGAAGAAAGCAGTCTTCTGGGATGTGGCGCCATGTATATATTGTGTTAACCAATGTTTTGGAGGAATGTATCGCCTCCATCTTCAGGGTAGAAGAGAAACCTCTGGGACAAGATGCCAGACCCTCAAGGCCATGCAAGTCCATGCCCAACTCACATAGCAACCCCCAAGCCTTCCAATTAACCTTGCCTTTCTCCCCCGACACAATATTCTATACCTGCTCTAGCCTGCTACCTGCTGGCCCACCTCCCCAGACCCTTCCCCTCTCCTCTCTGCTGATTTCCCATGTAGCCCCTCTCCCTTCCCTTCCTGCTCTTATACATCTGGTTTATTCTTGACATTAGTCAATTTGCACCTCCTCACGCTGGTTCTTCGCTTGTGGATTTTCTTCTTTTTTCTTCTATCTTGAAGAGGGAGGCGATACATTCCTCTGAAACGGCGGTTAACACAATATCTACATGGCACCACATCCCAGAAGACTGCTTTCTTCAGTCACCGCCATGAAAACCTCAAATATTACATGTAACAGAATATTCTATAATGATATGTTAATATGGTCTTTGACTTAATTTTCCAAATCATTCTCATATTACATTTGGTCAACAGGCACTGGTACAGGTTCTGATTTGTTATTAAAATATGAAATGTCCTAAAGAAAAGTATGTAATAAAGACAATCAGAATATTTGTACAGAATTTGTAGTTCTGTCAATATAGATCACTAAATCTGCATTTGTTGATAAGTCACTATTTCAACATCATTAGCTTTCTTTTTTTTTATTTCAGAACAGACTGAAATCATGTTAGGTCTTCATGACTGCCATAAATTGAATTTTATTTGAGCTGAAGAAGTTTTTTTACTCACAGCTTATGCTGTTACAGATAAATGCATAGCATGTTTTCCTGTGATATTCTGATTTAATTTCTAAGGTGACTGCACAAATGGGTTTTTGTAAACCCTTGCCTAACATAGAAATATGCATGTTGCATTTAATGTGTGTTAAATCCTAAGATGGCTACCCTGACTAGAGTTTGCTTAGGCTCTTAAGGTGAATGAGGGGATAGCACTGACCAATACTAATATCCTTCCTAATTAGTCATCTCCATAGTCTTTATAGAAATGTAACAGCATAAATTATCCTTAAAGAACAGTCTTATCAGCATAATCCTTTATACAAGAAAGGCGGAGACTGTAAATACAATTTCTGCAAAGAAAGAGTTTTGGAAGATTGTTATTGTCTTACAGCAGAAGCTGTGAGATTTTATAAGTAAATAGCTTGCTGGATTTGCTTTGAAATCCTTTAAATATTTTGAAACTGATATTTATATTCAAGAATAACTTGTTTATACCATACCAGTCCTAGAGCATGCATTCATCCAATTTTCATCACAGTGTTATTGAGTTTGAACAATGCATTTCAATGTTGTAGTTTCAGGAGGCCTATTTTATACATTTTTTATATTGGTGCTATTCATGTTTGAGTTTGTATTCATAATGTTTAAGCACTTCCTAATTACAGATTTAGTTGCCTATAAACCATTTCATAATGTAGTGCCAGTTCAGCTGAGTATTGCATCACTGAAAACTATTGTGTGGCCTTTTCTGGTAGATTTGAGTGTGCAGTGCATTAGCAACAAGAAACTTATGATGAAAAATGAAAAAAGCAATCTTTGGATTTCTATTTGCAATTGCAATGTAATGTATATTTTGTACTTCATAGTGTACTTAGGAGTTTGTTTACTTAATGTGGGATGAAAATGTGTAAGAAACCAATAAAGAATTTCATGTAAATGGTGTTGTCATTTGTTTACCCTGGAATCTCCATCGGTGTGCAAAAATAATTAAATTTGTTGAGATGTTCTAAGTATAACAAGTCTATGGCACAAATAAGTTTAAAACATCATATTTCAGACATTAAGACATTCTTTTAAGTACAGCATAGGAAGAAAACCTTCTGTTATGGCGTGAAGGGGGGCGTGCAGGTATCTCCACCGCTTCCGCCACTGTACCTCTCTTAAGCCGCCGCTACACCTCTCTTATGCCGTGATGACAGAGGGCGTGGGAATATCCCGCTGTGTCACCCTGTTTAGTATGCTGCCACCATCTTGTTATTTCAAGAAATCTAGTAAACTTATCATAGCTTGCGTCACTGTCCTGGCTTAACTCGTAATTCGCCGGAGCGTTGGGAGGTCCTGGAGTCGTCAAGGAAGAGGGTAACACTTAAGGAATTGCTAGGTTAAAGTAAACTCACACGCATGTCTATCCTATTCTATTTCTCTATGTCACTATATACATCTATATGCACTCTTACCGACGTTCGTCGGTTGTACTACACTGGATAATGAACCTGCAGTCATCATTGGTTCTACCTCCTGTCACCCTACTGGAGGGTATTCTACGCCTCGGTATCTCGAATGAACCTAGTCAATCTAGTTAGCCTATCTTTCCCTGTGGTTTTACACTTTACAATTATCACTGTTACACTTAATGTTCATGGCTATATGAAGTTGGTTTCACTTACTTGAGATGAGGAAATAGATGCTCGCCATCAGCAACCAGCGCACACTCACGGCCATCGCTCTCTCGGCGATAGCCTCCCCTGAACTCTAAGTTACTTAATATAAGTCAAAAGTCAAAAGGCAAAAGGTTTTTTGATTAAGTCTTCTAGGGTTTATATAACCTCTCTTTGCTGATTCTTTGAGTTCCGGGTAGGTGGCCTGCCCATTCTGACGTGATTTTGGCCTCCCTCATTGGTTGCCCATCGAGAAGGGGTTGACTCTTTCGGGTCTACCGCCTCCTCTGACTCAGCGTTTTCCTCCTGCCATAGTGTTTATGACCCACTTCATATAGCTCCTTCCTCAATGTCAGCGCTATTACACTGCCGGGTTAGCATTCTAATGACTCAGGCATTCCCTGTTACAATTCTTTGTAGACCTAAGCTTCCTGGTTCGTTTCATCATGGCAATTTCTTAATCTTACAGTCTAGCTACTATTATTCCAATTTTACCCCAAAAAAACTATATCTACAAGTACGTGACCTTTGCGCCATTACACCTTCTATGGAGGTAATGCATGTATTCATGGCCTATCAGTGACAGTCCATCAATAAATATTTGTAATAGCCTAAATGATATTTCCAGAGGAGATGAATCACTGCATATCACTCTATATAAAAAAATCTGTACCAGTGAACAAAAACTCTGAAATTACTGAATGTCAGGTTGCCACAGCAACTAACCGTTGAGAGTTGCAGGAACATAAGTGATGTAGTAGGTCACAAATGAGCAAGCAGACTTTTATTTCTAAAAAGGAATGTCTTTCTGTGGAATCAGCCTATAACAAATAGGATTCCTGTATTAATATTTTCAGTTTACCATTAATTTCAACAGGCTATATTCCAGTTCTCCAAAATTAATTGCGTCAGGTCAAAAGTACAGAATTTAATGATACGAATAATTCTACACGTATTTTTCAGAGTACGAGTCCAGAAGTTCGCTAAAATATTAACATGTTAAAATAGTTTATTAAATTTTCCCTGCCTGTCATCTGTCTTTGCACATGAAACAATGCCAAGAACCATTAAATGAATATTTTTTTCTGAAATTTGAAATTGAGTTTTAATAAAATTTGTCAACACATTCCAACAATGGTTAAAATTGAAGAAAAACCATAGCACTTTATAAGAACTACACATGTTTCTGCAGGTATCATTAGTATAACTTGCTCAATATTTATTGGAGTGAAGTGGTGCAAAGCAACTTGCAGAGAGATGTTTTATGTCCAATACACTTTTTCCACAAATTTTGCAATTTTCATAATAACAAATGATATGCTACATGTACATTTCCCAACTTCTATATTCAACACTCAACACTAGTCTTCTGAACATATGAAAATTACCAAGGTCTCTTATTCTCAATAATAATTAAATGAAGATACCTCCCATCTGAATGTACAGGTCTACAAGTATGTAAATATACAGGATGTTTCACGACTTTAGGGCATAACTGCAGGAGGTGATTTCCTAGGTCTTTGTGATCGAAAAAGTTCATATAAACATGTGTCCGATTTTGGACGGTTACGGAGTTATGACCATTTTAAACTCAGAATAAAAGGTAACGATTACTGAACATAAACGAAACAAAATAATAAACCAGCACAATACATGATACATTTAAAGTATTACTGTAAAGTTAACTTCGTGAAATTACCTTTAATTTGAATTGATTGGTGCTTAAAGCTGATTTTCGAAAATGCCACCGCCAGCTGTAACACAGGCTGCCGCTTGGTTGTGAACCGCATGGGTAGCACGTAGCAGCTTCAGCTGGCTGTTTCTTATGTGGTCAGCGGCGTCCAGAATGCAAGCAAGCAAAGCATCTCACGTTGCCACCTTCACACTGTAAACCAGTTCTTTCATCCATCCCCACACACAATAATCCAGTGGGCTTAAGTCTGGAGACCTGGCTGGCAATTCTTCACATACTCGTATGTGGACTGTGGTGTACCATATGAACAATGCCTTCTTCACTGACGCCTTCATTAACACCACGCTCGGCTGCAATACGAACAATTACCGATATCTCGCAATGCCTGGTAAACTCCAGTAAACACTCTCCGATTCGGAAACCGTTGCTGATATTCAGCTATGGCAAGAACTGAGTTACCGTCACAAAACCTGTACACATAAATCATATCTGCATACTCCTCAAATGAAAATGTAAATGGCATCATGAACGTAACAGACGCACCAAGATGAGAACTGTTCTGAACACCAGTAGCCGCCACACTAGCCATGGCCAGACATACCCATCACGCCTTAGGTACCTCTCAAGTGTCAAGATAACGAGAACGCTCTGTCTGTAGCTGGCTAAAAATCTAAAAATAGCGACCTGCCAGATGGTAGACGTTGTTCACACGAGGGCACATACGGGAATGAAAAAGCGGTCATAACTCTGTAACTGTCCAAAATCGGACACATGTTTATATGAACTTTTTTTGATCACAAGGACCTAGGAAATCACCTCCTGCAGTTATGCCCTAAAGTCCTGAAACACCCTGTATAACCACTAAAATAAAACTGCTACCACAGTATTCATACTTTGTTCTTAATCATAATAGATCAGTCTGTGTGTTTCAATTGTTTCAGCAAAATCACGATTAAGGAAAATGAACAAAACACAACACATATTCTTGACTGAGTTTATACTGGGCTGAAATCAGATCTGTTCAATACATCTGATGTAATGCTGTTATTATAAAATGACTCTGAAACACATATTAAACAAGTTAAACATATAACATTTTCTTCTAGTGTGTAATAACAATGGGCAGTGAGGCTTTAGCAGTGACTGCTTGCTCATTCAGTGCACAGTTTTGATATCTTGCCAATTTCTGTAAGTATGGTTGCATGCAGATTTAATGTTCATTTATTATAAGGAAAGAGTTACTGTGGTCTTAAATATTCAGTCCATCCAAACTAAGGGACCTCTGGAATTAAGGATTATCATATAAGCTACATTTTCTTTCCATATATGTAATTTCAAGATCATGAATGTTAGCATCTCATTCTATCTTCTGCGGAACTTGTTCAGTAAGAATGTTCTAATGTTTGGTACAAAACTGGACAGCTGTATGAACTTTTCTTAACTGGAATAAAACAGAACCAACACTACAGACTTTGAACGAGAAGACGAAAATGATAATAGCGTTTCCCATCTGAGCACAAGTTAAGGGAAATCATGTCACTTACAGATGGGGACAAGGCATTTAAAAGAAACTTCTTTCCTTGGTACATTTTAAAATTTTATTGTCCCCCAGCTTCTTGTGGAAGATATATCAACATATAAAAACAACGTATAAGCTACATGTTATATAAAATACACATATAAATGCACACACTTTGTATTCTTAAAATAATAGTCAGCTTAGACATTATGTATAAATAATGAAACAATATAAATTCATGGTCTACAAAAAGATGCTGAGAAATTTAATTACCTTACAATACTAGTTAAGAGAGATACAAAATTTCCTCCCTCAGGAAACCAGATCTAATTTTGTACTGCAATATATCAATCTTATTAGTTCTGATAATTCACTCAGATATAAATGCATATTATATAAATTTTATTTGAAAAGCATGATGGAAAGCATATGTTCATCAGAGTGCTGTGGCAGTGAATATATATGACAGTGAAGGAACTGTTGGAGGTAGTGTTTTCTAATCTGTCTGTAACAAAGCTACATAAAGAGAGCCAGTGAGAACCAATGCCAGAGCCATCAAGCACATAAACATTAGGAAGGGTCCTTGTTACTGGAGTCAGTAACCAAGAAATGAGTATGTGAAGACACAGCACTCTGCTATGGTAATTTGCAGATTATGAAAAATAATGAAAGTGTTGGAATTATCTGTAGTTCAAAGTAGTAAGTATCCAATGAACCAAATTACCAATCCGAACCAGGTGTCTAGTCACTAACCCATGACAGTACTAAAAATTCTGATATAAATCAAGTTTTTTAAAAATCTACAACTGTCCAAATACCACAATTATGAGCAATGTGGCAGTCCAATTTTATTACCTCAATCTCATTGGATGCAGTATTATCCCCCCCCCAAGAATCAAGGACATGAAATATTTACTTTATGGCCTCTATCTGAATGGCACATTAAAATGGTATTTAATTCTTCAAGTTCAGAGGTATTGTCCTAGATGGAGCAAATCTAATTTATACGATAGATTTTTGTGATTATAGAAATGAGTATTTAGAACAGGATGTCAGGGAATGGAAGTACTTGTAAAAGCAGCAAGCTTTTGTTACCCAGAGGAAGATCTGTCATAATAAAATTAGATATTTTTGTGTGGCCAAGCCTAATTCATTCAAACTGAATGTAAGATATGTGGTACTTGTAATTTACACCAAGTTTAATAGTATGTAAATTAAGTAATGATGCAAAGAACTCCAGGGCTCAACAGTTTATGTGTAATTACATAGTAATGATGAAAGGAATGGCATAAGACTGAATCCCTTCATGCTTCAGCCTCAAGTGGGTGGATTGTACCGGCCCCTGATGATGACAGCAATGGTAATGTGCATGGAGTATAGGTGGAATGATGATTTGGAGGGGAAAACCAAACTACACAGGGCAAAATTCTGCCCCAATTCCATTACAAATACCACAGAGATTGTTCTGGGAGTGAATACAGGGTTTTTATAAGAAACTGATGACTAATCACTAGAGGTATGTCATGGCTTTAATACATGGTATGTGAATAACATGTGTTATGTTAACACATACTGATATGCGTTACAAGTATGCCATCTGAAAGTAATAATAATCTTCATTTAAACTGAGGTACATACTTGTTTGAATACTACCTCTGCATGTAGTTTGTAGCTGCCCATGGATATATGTTAATATAAACATTATCACAACAGAATAGGTTTGCACTGAAGTTCAATGTTCTTGTCATCTGCACTTTTGCTTCTTGTGATATCCTTGCCTTGAGTACTCTTCCTTCTCTCTGGTCTGACCGGAGCTGCCACTAGATTGCTCACAGCAAGTTCTTTCATCAGCTGTTGTGCATTGTAACTGTAATTGAGCCCCCTGCTTCTTGAACCTGATGATACATTACCAGTCATCTTATTGATATGTGGAGACTGACTTTTCTCAGTACTTCTCGAACCTGATGATACATCACCAGTTACTTTACTGATAAGTGGAGACTGACTTTTTTGAATAAGTCTTTGTGGCTTTGGAGGAGGAACTGAAGATCGAGATGGAAGTGGAGATACTTGGGTACTTTGGCTTGTGTGTGTTCGTAGTGGGGAAGAGTGTGCTGCATTTGTTTCCTGCATTTCAATACAATCTATAGACAGCGAAGTCTGAGTCCCAACTTCACATGCACTTCCTAACTTGTCACCATTGGTGCTCTGGTTGCATGGTGCAACTTTTATCATACGAATTTTACCAGTTAAAAAGTTGTGTGGACTGCCAACTGATATGCCAGAATGGGAGGATAATACAGCTAGTCGAGATAACTCTGGGCAAAATGAAGTTGAACCGTCTGAAACACCTGCAACATCTACAGATGGCATGAAGTTTAGTTTTTGTAGTGGTTCATCATCAGATTCTTCAGTAAGGTACAATTTTACTTCATCGGGTATGTTCCTGTTCCTTAAATCTCCACAGTCATTTCTGCATCTGTTTGTCTCACTGGTTCTAATCTGATGTGCATAGTTGTCTCCATTCTTGATTTGATGACAGTTCAATTCACTGTTTGGCTTCCAATAACATTCACCAGCATTCCTATTATCCTTAATGCTGACACCTTTAATGTGGCACATTTCTACACTGTCATTCTTTTCAATGCTCATTTTCTTTCCTTTGGTACTTACATCATCCCTCCTACTGTCAATTCCATCCTGATGCAAGTCATTTGACATTCCCACTCTCTCCTCATTTTCTGCCCCTGATCCACCACTGCCCTCTCCTTCACTTTGGTTGACATCTTCTAACCCAACCTCATTAGCCTCTCCACACAGGATGATATCAAATTTCTTAGCTGGACCAGGCACCTTCTCATCACGATTTTGCTCTTCATCACTCAAATCAAGACTTCGGCCTGGCAGAGCAAATGGATTGACTTTTGAACTGTCCAGACCTGCATTTCCAGCTCTCCTCTTCCTTAAATTAGGAACAAATGAGGGGATATTCGTGTTGGCTAATGTCAAAGCTGATAGAATCTGTAATACCACAAAATGAATAATGAAGTATATGCATCATGCACATGGATAAATATATGAATATACACATATGAACATGCATACACAGGATACTGCTTAAATGAATTGTCCTGGGGCTTCTAAAATTTTTATAGTTTTCACCAGTTCACATCTGTTACATTTTAAATCAAGTCTACTTTAAGCCAAAATATTTTTAACCATCAACTTGCATGGAAATTTAATTGTTTGGTGGGGGGAGCAGGCCTCATGAGGATAAGGGCCCATCATGGTGGTGACAGGAAATAAACAAGAATATATCATTAATATAACAAATTTTCACAATTATAAGTATGTGTACACACTTCAAATTGAATATAAAGGGCCACCATCTTTCAGGGTCATTATTCTTACAAACGTTCCTCCATACCTTAATCGTGTATATTTACATCTAAAGATGGTTTACTGCAACACTAGGCAGGTTTTATACATTTCTTTATATAATATTAGTTCCACAATTTCAAGCCTTTCTTTCTTCTTGATTTTTTACATTTAAAGCAAGCAGAGGGGAAAGATCATAAAATCTTAAATCAAGAGTGAAGACAGTGGTAGCAAAATTGAAAGAGTGATGTAAAAATACACAACAAATTAATTTTACTATTATCATAGCCATAACAACAGAATATTCTGACTTCAGTATGAAAACTTTATCAGCTCCTAAATCACAAACTAACTGCAGTTGCAAATACTTGTATTAAATATGTTGTTGCGTATGCAAGGAAAGTTCCTAGATATGCAGCTTGCTTCATCCCTCGATGAAGATATGAGTGTTAATAAAATGCATTTATTGGTGTAGTGCATGCAGTTGTGACACTTATATACACATATCTTTCTACAGGACAGTCAGTATTTTCCTCTTAAAGACACAAAACCTTTTGCTATGCTTCTTGTGAAAACTCAATAGAGGCAGGTCTATTACACTACATGGAGCACTGACCAGCCAAGAACAACTCTACTTCTCTGAAACTTTGTCACTAGATAATTCAGACAAGTTCTGAAGACAAATTTAGGAAAGATATATTCACTCAAAGAATATTTACTTAAGGTGAAATGGTACAAATTGGACAGAAAAATATATATCTGAAGGTATTATATGGAAATCACTGGAATACTTACACCAAAGCAGCTCAGAAAGACATAAAATAAGAATCTATAATATGTACAATGGTTCTTTGAACACTCTGTATGGTAATGAAACATGCATGAGAAAAGCCAAATATAAATCCAGACTGAACAACATGCATGGAAAAACCATGAAAGGAATGAAGATTGTCAAAGATCTAAGGACTGAATTAATATTAACGAAAGCTTCAAACCACAAAAGCAAATAGCTTTGCTAGGATCAATAGGGTTCAGATATAGACAGACCTACTACCAAAATAATTACAAACAACAAACCAAATGGAACAAGGAGCTAAGCGTGACCTTTAAAAGGGATTATTGGATAACTCAGGCTCAGATGATTGACATGTGAGTGGTCTTAAGTGATGATGATCACTCAGAAAGAATAAGTAAACTACAAAACAAAGAAACCTAGTCATAATTATCCCAGTGTGTGATACTCAAATATGAAATGGATATGTGAAACACATGTCTCAGCATTCTCAGTGATATATGTCTCACCTGGGTTCCTAGCTGACTTTCCTGTGATGTTGTGCTACCTTTGCGAACAAAGAGTGGACCTACACGGCTGTTTCGGCTGCGTCCAAACTCTCTTCTTTGCCTCCTGTTACGAGCTTTTCTGCCTCTACCACCAGAAACTGCAGCGGATGCTCTAGGCATAGGAGTAGCTGCAGCCTTTCGTGTGGCTGTCATTTCCGCAATCTGCACAGACACCTGAGAGTCCAGCGAGTGGCGACGTGATTCCACAGACACCCTGACAAACAAAAATTATCTCTTTCTCTCATTTGGACATGACCTCAAACTGTAGGAAAATTAGGAATGCACAAAATAATCCAGATACGCAATTCAAAATGCACTGTACTGTATTCTCAAAACAGAATTAATGACCCTTAAACAATCAGCTATGTAAAACTGCTGAAGATTTAGAAAGTGACATAAAAGATTTTAAGAGACTTACAAACATAGGATAAGTGTAAATGAAAATGATTATAATTCACACAATATTTTTATATGTAGAAAATGACTCCAGTCATCTAAATACACACAAGAATTATGAGCAACTGAAATACTTCACGCAATCTAATGTAAAAATTTAAGTACCATAAAGTACATTACAGACATTACTTTTAGAAATCAGAAAATAAATGTACAAATGGACTTACAAATCAACTCAACTGCACTGGTAATTCATAACTAAATGCAGAAAATAACTGTATTCATCTGCATGCCTTACATCCAAACTTGAGGACAATCACCAGTCACATGAAAATTAGAAGATTCTCCATCAGTCTGTGACTGGCTGACATATGGTGTTCCAGGTGGCTGGCTGCTATTACATGGATACATATTGATTTATCTTTAATTCTGATATTAGTAACAGCGATTAGGATCAAATCCAATATCCTCGGAACACTAAATATGTATGTTAACTATCAGAATAGTGCTATTAAAACTAAGAAAAAAGAATAGAAAGTATCTGTCAGTATGCCAAATAATCAGAAGACAGGATTAAAGCCAACTCAAAAACAGTGTACAGTCAACTCTCGATTATCCGGGCTAATGGTGGGGATGGAAGTCACGGTTAATCGAAAACCCGGTTAAGCCAAATTTTATTATACGGGCTGGACGACTGTGAAGGGTCGGAGTTCGAGTCCCGGTAGGGTCAAGAATTTTAACTTCTCCAAATCGTCCAGACCGGCTCTGGGGTCCATCCAACCTCCTATCCAATGGGTACCGGGGGCTCTTTCCCCGGGGGTAAAGCGGCCGGGGCGTGAAGCTGACCACTCACCTCCAACTAGTGCCGAGGTCAAGAAAATTTGGATCTATACATCCACTCCCCCACACGCCTTAATGGCGTAGGGCTTAATTCGTTGAGCAGAGGAACAACTTTACCTTTTACCTTTTAATACCTTCATAATACTATAGACCTACCTGTATTTAAATTTATTCATCCTCATTTCTATGTCATCTCATGGCCTATTTAATACTTTCTTTACATTACACTCAGTATGAATTAGTTATTTCAATCACTGTTCAACAACATCCAGCACTTTTTACGGTCACACTTAACACTTAAAATAATTTAATACTGTCTTTTGCTTTTTCGCGGCATTTTCCTTTTTACGGATATCCGTACGAAGCCTACGTAATATTAGCTTGTCACTTAATAAACTGTCCTCTTCACTCTCAAGATAGTCTAGTAAGGATTCCAAATGATTAAGCGCAGCACCATGTGATACTTTCTTACTGGCAACACTGTCCACCTCTTCCTCATTCTCACTTTCTTCCCGCTCTTCTGGCTGCACCCCCATTGAAGTTACGATTTCGTCACTGCTTAACATTTCGAAGCCCGGTTCACACGAGTCACAGTTAAACCACTCTCTTATATTTTCCTCGTTGACTTCTTCACCACCATGAACTTGGTTAGCCACTTTTGTCAATTTTATGGCTATCTCATTTTCACTGAATCCAGTGAATCCATGGATTTCGTCATCTTCATTAGTGATGAAAGGCATCAGTTTCTTCCATGAATTTTTCAATACAGATGGCTTTACTGTATCCCACGCTGTTGAAATCTCGTATATGGCATCTAATACTGAAAAGGACTTCCAGAAACACGTCAGATCATTGCCTTCATCGATGTACTTTTGTAGCAAATTTGATCTGTAGATTCTCTTCATACTTGAGATAACTCCTTGATCCATTGGTTGGATAAGTGCGGTAACATTAGCGGGAAAATATTTCACAAAAATATTTCCATCATCTGACCTCAGGAGACTTTCGTTAGGATGTGAGGGCGCATTGTCAATGAGGAGCACAGCTTTCTCAGGTAGGCCTTGGGATTTTAGATGGTCACGAACTTGAGGCACGAATTTAAAATCAAACCATTCTTTAAATATCGCTCTATTCATCCAAGCTACTTTCTGGTTAAAATAATGGATAGGCAGACTTGAAGCTACTGTTCCTTTAAAAGAGCGTGGTCTTTTCGCTTTGCCGATAACTACTGGTATTAGTTTGTGTGTTCCTGATGCATTAGAACAGCACAAGACTGTCAATCTCTCCTTACTGGATTTGTGACCTGGAGCCTGTCTTTCATTTTGAAATGCCAATGTTCTGGTTGGCAAGCATTTCCAATAAAGACCCGTTTCATCGGCATTATAGATTTGTTCTGGCAGCAGATTTTCACTTTTCACAAAACTATCAAAATTGGTGCAAAATTGATCTGATGCTGACAAGTCCCCTGACAATTTCTCACCTTGAATACTGATTTCTCGTATTCCATGACGCTGCTTGAAACGTGTTAGCCAACCGGAAGAAGCGTCAAAACTCCCTTCTAGTTCAAGTGCTTCGAAAAAATATTTAGCTTGTTTAGCACAAACTGGTCCTGTTATTGTTGTTCCCTGTGCCCTTAGTTGATTAAACCAGGTCAGCATCGCTTTGTCGAGATCATCGTATGTTGATTTCTTCATGGTTTTTCTCTTCTTCATTCCGCTTGAATTAGAAGACGAAGCAAAGGAAATTAACTCATTCTTTTGTTTTTTCAAATCACGAACAGTTTGTTCTCCAATACCGTATTGCATTGCTAATTGTTTAACTACAGCTCCTTTTTCCAGCTGATTGATAATTTCAAGTTTCTGTTGAATACTTAACACAACACGCTTCCTTTTAAACCCCGACATTTTGCTAACGCACTTGAAGATCTATATTAAGAAACTGATACTTACTTTCACAATGCACTCTCACACTGAGATGGTACCGTTAAATAACCTGGGGCGGTGTATTTGTCCTTGAAACTTTCCAAAAATTCTTGCATTCTTTCACCCCCACCCTAGAACATTGTGTTCGCATAACGGGACGAAATAATGCAGAGCTCGGTTCACACTAGTGCGAAAATAGTGTTAAACTCACCATGTGAAACAAAAGTGAATGAATATTAAACAACATATAAACTTAAAAAAAAAAGCCCCGGTTAAGCCGCAAACCGGTTAATCCGCCCCCGGATAATCGAGAGTTGACTGTATATGAATTATACCTCTGACAGAGGACATTGCTGCCTCAACTACTGATACATGCTCCAGTAGCAGAACCTGAAGATTCAACATCGTTAATATAAAAACTTGTTAGTGGATACAATCTTGAATGAGTTCCATCCTTACAATCTGCCTCCTAAAATTCTGTGTTTCTCTCTGGTTATTTAAAGGTACTTTTAGTAATGCCTATATGGAATCAAAAGATAGGATAACTATGAATGATAAACAGGGAAGGATCTGCAAGGAAACAATCATAGCCTAATTAAAATACTATCCCAGTATCTGCCTAAAGGGTAACAATGAAAAATACCAGTTCGAATGGTAAATGTCCTAGCCAAGATTCAAACTGAGCACCTACCAAACACAAGTCTAGAGCAATATTACAATTTTCCTCCCACTTCCTTCTTAGACTTCTCTAACTGTCCATTTTTCCACCCAAATTCCATATGCCTTCCATGTCTTCTCCAGCTACATACCCACTTCAGTACAGCTATCCATATTTCACTATGCTAACAATACTACTCAGAATTCCTCGGTTACTGAACTTTGTCCATCGTCTGGTGTCTTAAAAAACTAGAGAAAATAACGTTGTGGAATTTTCATTTCATGCATCCTGTTGTGTTACAATATAAAACTTCTTTATTAACCATCACAACACAACAAATATCAAGATCAGTGCCTAGCTATGGCTCTGCTATATGTTTCAGCTATCAATAGCCATCATCAGGCAAATACACGGTTAACACATATATACACCACTGAACTGCAGTACAGTCATTGTTTACATTCCCTACAGTACAGACAATACTTTGTAAGATGAGGCACTGACTAAACAATTAACAACATTAACTAACTACATCTACATCATGAGCCTCCTATACAATCTTATATACAAAAAGAAAAAATATAGAATATTCCAATTTGTCCATGGAAACGCAACGAAATTAAAAAACCAACGACTGATTCGATGATATAAAACATCAATTTAAAATTGTATTCTTGTTTTATACTATAACTTCTGTTTTATATAATCTGATTTATTGCATTTTTTATGTCAAGTGTTTTATATGATTAATAGTATTGTATTCAGTTTAATAGTACTGCAGTTCAGTGGTGTATATATGTTAACCGTGTATTTGCCTGATGATGGCTACTGATAGCCGAAACATGTAGCAGAGCCGTAGCTAGGCACTGATCTTCACATTTGTTGTCTTGTGATGGTTAACAAAGAAGTTGAATGTTTCGGAAACTACATCTGTTTCTGTTCTCACGTGAGGGGGGACATACATACTTTGTTGGGTCACTTAGAAAAGTGCTATCCTCAATCACTGGACATCCAGTGATGCAGGTGTCTCCCTCCTCACCTAAGGATGGAAACAGATTCACTTTCCAAAATGGTCCTCATTAAAAGTGTAGTTTTTACACTTTAAAATGTTATTAAATGTTATAAAATGTCTTTAATTTATATCGAGTGTTCTTCTACTTTGCAACATGTTTCAGCTGCACATGGGCCATCATCAGGCAAATTTTTGATTGGTGAGGAGACCTCTGTACTGTCTGCTTATCTTCTGTGCTCTCCGGGACGTCATCTTTTGTTGTTGTCACATGTCTAGAACTCTGTTGCTGTATTCTTTTTGTGGCTATCACAGTTTTGTATGTTGTTTTATCTTGTTTTTCTCTTATTTTAAATATCATTGTGGCATTACTGATGCTGTACATATAATTGAATAATACCTCAATGCAACAGGATGCTGAAATATAATATAATGTTGTGTTCTCTAGTTTTCTTAGGATATTGGATACTGGACAAAGTAAAAAACCCAGTAATCTACTAACAATACTAGATGACCTGTATAACCCATATAGTTCCTTGTTATGCAGTATCCTAAACATCTCACTTACCTTGTCTTATTGAGATCAAATATTTTCATAACCATTTTGTTTTCAGAGCTTGAAATTTATGTTCTTTGCTCAAAATAAGAGACCACACAACAGAACCAAACAAAACAACCAGTAAATGTTTTGTACATTCTGATCTCAGCCAACAGCCAATGTCACAACTGCAATGAAATGAAGCATCAGATCTGCTCAAATTGCAGTATGTCACTACCTTCTCACACTGTAACTGATCTCAGAATCTATAGAGTTGTGGTGCTGACTTGAGTTGGAGCCTGTGGTCACTCCTATGAGGGCGCCACGTCGTGTCATCAGTTTTGGCAAAGCTGCAGCCCATGTAGAGCTTAAGTCCTGTGATGCAGCACTGTTCATGTCAAAGTTCATACCTGAATAAAAAAGAATTATGTTATTAGTACCTTGAAGTCCTTTGATCATTAATATTTTCTTCATTGATCTTCCCTCTGAGTCAACAACTGCAAAAATTGCATCCTTGGGAGAATGAGAATTACAGTGGAGTATCTAATATTTGGAAAAGTCTGGATACACACCATTTCAGATAGTATGATTTCATTATAGAGAGTAGTAAGATATTAAAAAATNACATAGCTGTATGGTGCTGTTGTCTCATTCCTTTGTGCTTCTCATGTATGAGCTCCTGGATGAAATATTCATATGACTTGCTTCAGATAACAGAAGTTTTGGGCAGTACAATCACAGCTAGAATGTTCTCCACCATACACATCCTTTACTTTCTCTCATTTGTAGTACATGTGACAAAGCACTGTGACAGCAGAGAAAGTCACCTCAACATTTGATGGATTTACGTGTTTTCAGCCCCCTGATTATGAGAAGTAAGGTTTCATCCACCCTAGGTCATTGCCCAATGAGTCTGAACATTTCTGCCAAAAAACAGGACACCTTCAAATATGCCCCAAAACAAAAAGTAGCATTTTTTAAATAGTTTTAACGATTTTGACTAAATTTCAGTAACTTATGGAGACCATATCCTTAAATAAAAGGTGATACTTTGGGCAAATTATGGTATACACATTAGGGGCCCAAACTTGAGATGCAATTTTCTCAAAATGGGCTTTCTTGACCAGATGGGTTTCACTGTTGCTTGGTATTCAGCAAACAACAATGGTATATTGAGAAATAATCAATTTGGTTTCCAAAGCAATGTAGTCAAGGTCAACTGTATGTAAGAAAGAATGTGCAATGTCTTTGAATCAACTTTTACTCTGCTTTCTTCCTGCTTCATGTTGGTTTTTTGTTTGGCTTACTCTTCAATCATGAAGATGGAGGCAACATTAACCTCCAAAATGTTGGCTGATTTTCACTAGACTACACAGCACTATATTGCAAAACATGCAACTCTTCAAACCAAAATCAAATTTGTCCATATATTCATTACTTTGTAAGATAAAACATAAGATGGACAGACATGACCTCAAAACTGTGAGTTCATTTTCTACACTCTGTCACATATTTTTAGCAGTTATGATAACATTATATATTTAGCCTATAATAAAATCACTCAACATAAGAAACTGTAAAACAACTTACCTACAGGATCCTCATATGTGCTATGAAAACTAATGGAGAGGCGACCTGCATTGTTGAATGTCTTCCTCTTCGCAAATGCTTGAGCAATGACCTTGTGTTTCTTCAGTCTAACTGGTTCTTCTACTTGGCTCTTCAAAGTCCTGAGAGAGAGAAATACACTTATCTGATCATTTATAAAAGCCATATTATTACTTGTACTCCTCATTCTGTAATTCTGACAATGATATGACAGACAGCACATATCATATGCAGCTCTAATTTCTCATTGGTATGACATGTATACAGAAGTAGTACGAAGTCCGTATCTTCAATCACGGAATGCCATCTACATTACCTGAAATGCTGGTAGATGCCATTATATTAATCCACTGCTGTGCCATTTAAATTAACAGCATTCTGACATCAGCAGGTCAATTAATTTTAATTCCCTTTATACAATAAGTTGTTGCATGTTTAGTGTCACAGGAGACTTTAAGTTCAGTATATTCTACTGTGTTACACATGAAAAAACAGATTTACATAGCTTTGGCATGCTGATAACAAAGCTACCTCAATTCTTGACTAGTTCTTGGCTACCATACAGGCTTGCAAGATCCCTGAGGATGTAAGCTGTTCACTAACCTGGTGGGGACTGGTGACCATGAACAGCTCATATACTCTATACCAGCTCTGGCCCACTACCTGCTGGCTATTCCACCAGACCCTTCCCCTCCCCCTCTCTACTATTTCCCTATGTAGCCACACTCCTTCTTTCCTTCTCTTATACAGCTGTGTTTACTCGACTGGATTCAGTCTCTTGCACCTGCTCCGCTGGTTCGCTCGTGGATTCCTTCTTGTTTTCTACCCTGAAGATGGAGGCGATACATTCCTCCAAAACATCATTTAACACAATTTCTACATGGTGCCACATCCCAGAAGATGACTTTCTTCAGCTCATATACTGGTGGTGAACTCCTTGAGAATTTGCTCATGAAGCACTAAATTAAAAGGACCCATTCATGAACACCAGTTGACATCCTCACAGAAAAAAGCAAATTTGCATAAACTGAGGTCTAACTATAAACAAGCTGTCTGTGAGCTGACTGTTTTACTTGCTGTGAACTGGTTGCTCACAAACAGTTCTCAAATAGGTCAAAACTTCAGATTTTGAAGTAGATTGTATAAGGTTCTGATAATGGTGTGTAACACACAGAGATACTGGGTTTTGGGACTTTGTCCATCATCCGGATTCTAAATAACTAAGAAAAAACACAATATTTTGGAAACTGGATCTGCTTCCATCCTCAGGTGAGGTGTGTTTTTTCTTAGTTATTTAGAATCCGGATGATGGACAAAGTCTGAAAACCCATTCACTGCCACCACTTCAAAGGCTGAAGTTTACACATGCCAGTGCTGATCCCATCACATGACAGGCTGGTGCCATTGTGTCGGTAAATCTCATTTTTACCTACAGATATCCCTCAAATGGAGAGAGATTTAAAAGCCTGACAGACTCAAAGCATACAGCGACTGTTTGACAGTTTTTCATTTGTTCTCTTCCAGTTCTGTTCTGAATGCAGCAAGTTCAAAATCCAGTTTTCATGAGAAAATGACTGGTTTAGCAGGTCAAATCCCAGCACAGGGGCATGGCAGTGATTTTGTTAAGTAAAGTTCTGGAAAAAACATGGGGCCATGAACCTACATCTTCAATATTCCTTTTGTCTTCCTCTACTCATCCTCTCTGAGCTTAAAAATTTACTGAACAGCCTGTATTATGAAACCTCACGCATATATATATATATAAGGTATGAGAATCCCATGCTTTCAATTAGGTAGCCACATTCCAATTTCACTGCACTGCATAAAGACATTGCTCTATACCTCCTGACACATCTTCTCCAAGTGTCAACTGTGGAGCTAGTCCATACCCATGATGACATGATAACACCTGCCAGGAACATCACCAGAAGATGTAGCTGCAGCATGGAAAGGCTTGGTCGTGAATCCATCCTGCACCTGTTTGGCTCTGCATTGCCAGTGCTTACTACCTGGCAGCTAAACAACAAACATAAGTTACTAAAGCCTGATCATTGCCAAAGCAAGTTTTAACTAGAAAATAATGACAAAAACATTCAACCGGAAGTACAAATACGGTACTAAAGTGAAATTTGTGCATTACAGATTTCACATACAACACTCAACCTAAGGTTTTCCAGAGGGGATAACTGTGCTCTAGCTATATAACAACTGTGCAGTTTTAGCATGTATTTTCACGTGATTATCTACTGGCAAACAGTCACATGACAATCCATTTAAATATAACCTGCAGCATTCTCTCTTAAACATTTTATTCTATAACTCTCATTTGCTATTGTAAGCACAAAACACTGTTTCCATTCAATTATTTACAGAACATTCTAATGACACGGAATATTATCAAATAGATGCTAGTAATGGGTGCTAAGTAACTGAATATAATTTTGTGCTGAATGAAACACTGGGTAATCAGAAGTTACAGACACACTTTCAATCATGTATAAAACCTCCTCTGAAGTGGAACAGTGGCAAAGTTTAGTCAGAACTTTCTGCATTCTAAATGATCAGATCTACATTCGATATCTTGAGTTTCATTTCTCCTCTCTAGAAGCGACAAGTTATATATTTTTGAAGGTCCTATATTGGGCTTATAATTGATTAATTAAATGGTTGACCCAACTATTAGACAAATTGACATGGGTCTTTTCTGAGTAATAAGCTCTTTAAGAAATTTCTTATTGCTAAGAAACCCAAAGGTTTCTCATTGTCATCACAAAAGCTTGCCATTGGAACCTATCTTGTGCCAATTTAATCCAATTCATACTGTCATAACCCGTTTTAATTATACATATTTAGATATTATATTAGCATCTAGAGTATGGTAAAAATAATTTTTCTGTTATTTGTAATTATTTGAATTGCACATTATACCACATTGAACACTGACAAATCATCAAGAGAAATGAGATATTGCAAAGCAACAAAAACATTATGCAGGATACAAAATGTACCTTAAAAAGCACAAACACAAAAGAAAGAAATGAATGTCACAGGTGCATGAAAGAGTAAATGTTCTGTCACCTGATGAAACATTCTTGAGGTATGTACCATATCACAAAGGTATCTACATACTTCAGTGTATATTATCAGATTGTTATATAAAATTAGGATGTCAGTAAATATATGGTAGATCCTAGGAAAACATTCTGTTTTAAATGTTGGTATGATTACTGCAGTTTGCAGGTGGCTGGAAACAACTGACTTAGTGTCTGGAGACAACAGGAGAGGTGTCCTTCACTGATAATGTCAAACATCAAACACATACAGGAAAGGACATGTTCTGATATAGTATATTTTTTCATGGCATGGAATTTGTTAAAGTACTGAATCTTATGTAACTTTTATGATAATGGGTGTACAGAAATGCATGAAATACATAAGCATATACCATAAAACATAAATCAAACTAATAAAGTATCATTAGTAAAACAAATGACATATTGCCCATTCCCACCATACTCGTACAACTACATTCCCGAAGAAGGAAACTACATCTGGAATTTCAGTGTCATTGTATTACTTTTGCAAGCAGCAGATTCAAATTTTGTAAATTACGATTACTAATCATATTATTCAAATATAAAATTACTAAATCAAGGAAACTTTTTTTTAATTTCACTTAATAAACAGGTTATAGTTTTCATGGCTTTTCCTTTTCCTTAAAGACATGTATAAGAACAGCATCTTGAACTTTTCCAGTCTATTGTGAGACAGGAATAAATATTCATACATGACATGAATGGATCATAAAAGATGCACCTCATGATTATAGCTTAAATTTTGATTAAAAATACCGATTAATGCCCACTGGAGCCCCAAGAACTTAAAATTCATGATGTAAACTTAAATGTCTTCCATTAAATCAAGTTTATTTTATATCCATCAGACACCCAGTATGTTTCAATTTATATTCAACTGAACATTACAGGGTACACATTATCACTCCTGCTTTACCCTCAGTAGATCCTAAGTTCACGGAGACTGGCTGTCCTGACAAAAGCTGTTCATGGTTTTCTTCAGGCCCTCCAGCCAAATATACTATAACAGCATCCTCCACCATCCTTCCTAAATGACTAATCAAAATCATCCTGTTATTTCCAATTTGCCACAGTGGTTGACAAAGGACCATTAAACAGACTAAGGAAAAAAAATAAAGTAGCTGTGAGACTAATGTTTGTGCCCTAACTAGGTGAGGGACCACAGCACACAACTGGACCAAGCAGAACCACCAGCAAAATAACATCATTTGCAGAAAGCTGTGTAAAACAAACTTACAGACAATTCTGTCACCTCTGCTGTCTGGATGCAGTTCCAAGTCCTCCAGAGAGAAAATGAGAAAATTAGGTTAGTCAAGTTAAACACTGCCTCGCAAGTATGGATATCTCTTATGGTTATCACAGAGCATGACATAAATATGCAGTGAGTATACAGCACTGAGAATGAGTTAACTATCTTACAGAGGTGATGGTCAGCAATTATTTCACTTCAATAAATTCAGCAGCTCTACTTATATTTCTCAGAATTCTTGAATTGCAGGACATTATTTTAATGGGACATGGCCTGCTTGCACAATGAGACTGTCTGTGAGTGTGCACTTAGATGGAAGAATCAGATGGTCCTCCTGTTAAATCACACCAACCCACAGCATGTAAGTTCACTTCACAGCTGCTGCACTGTTGAGAAAACTCACCAATGTGTGTCTGTGTGTGTATATGGGGAAGGGGGGGCAGTCTGACATGCACAGGTAATTTTTATTATCTTCTTCTAAAGGAATTTCGCTCTTTTCTTCTAATTCCTATTGGTTTTAGTAGCATATTCAATGCAACATATGGCATCCATACACAACTCTGATTTTCCTCAAATACAGCCAGACTTTCACAGATAAAATTATGACACTTATGAGTAAGATAATAATAATTATCTTCCTTGTTTTGTATAAGAGTTATCTAACATTACTTTCTAAAGATATTTCTTCAGTTTACATAATTTATATAAAAATAATCTGTTTATGCATTATTTAAAACCTGACTCCATATCTTAGGGTCAAATTTTAGGGACATACAGGCTCAAACTGGCAACCACAGTCACTGTGCGGTCTAAGGCATGAACCATCTTCACCCACTCGAACACTGGGGTTGTGGGTTCGAATCCCACTCAAGGCATGGCTGTCTGTGTGCATTTAATCTGTTTGTGTTGCTCTGTGTTTAGGTAGTGGCCTTTGGTGGGCTGATCCCCCATCCAAGGAGTCCTATTGACTGTGTATGAATTAAGAAACTGAAAAAGCCGCCAAGGTCCACAAGGGCTGTACAGCCATAGACAGATAAGATAGGTACAAATTAATTCAGTGACTTCACAATACTCTGAGAGTTTCTGAATTTCCATAGTAACATTACAGAGTCATCAGTATAAGAAGATTTTTCAAGCAGAACTGAAATTATAGTTGTGTAGACTGCACTGCAGCTATTGAGAACCACACTCTCACAGCTACCTTAAACCTGGGAAGCAAGAAAATCTTAAATATATCAGAGATATTACAAAATGGCATGCCATCAGTTTAGAAAACAAATATATTTCTTCAATGGAACTTACATGATGAATTTCCTGAAACTATCCTTCCATTCATCATGGTGATGGAATTCATACATATGACATACAAAAGTCACCATCACAAACACAAACATCAGAAGTGAAAAAAGGCCCATGCGCACTATGGTCCCACGTATCTTTGCACTTGCTCTCTCTGAGATAATATCTTGACTGTTGATCTTCAGCCTGACAAGAGTTATAAGACCTACAACATACATGATCAAAAATAATAAACAAATATTAATATTTAATATCTGCATTAAATTACCCATGGCTGTACAATAAACAAGATTTCAAAACTAAAAATCCAAGAAGCAATTACAAAGAGACAAGAAATTTCATAAGTCAGTCAGAGACATTATTAAGAATCAGCAAATTTCATAAAAGGTTAAAACTTATATTATGAAGCTTCCACACAGTATTCCAAAACAAACATGAAGGGATAACATTCATGGCCATGTGTTACAAATGGATGGCAATAAGCTTCCTCCGAGAGAATTACAAATGAAGATGGAAAATAAACTACAATTTGAGAGGTCATATTAGGAAAGATAAGCAAAACAAGACAGTTGGAAGAGATATAAGAGTAGCAGTTTAAGGAAGACAGAGAAGAATGGTGTATATCTTGTCACCAGGCAATATGATAACATAAGAACTAAAATGAAGTATTTTAAAAATACACCACTATTCTGAACATTTTCATATACAGATATTCTGAAACTTAGGCAACAGTTGCATTCCCAAGAATAACTCCAGAGAGAAACTCACAAGCTGGTGCTCATTTCTGTCACAACTTTGGTTTCACAGCCTTTAATTTTCACTGAACAATTTTTATTACAGTTAACTCCAATGCCATTCATTTTAGCTCTTTACAAACCCTAGTTTTCTTCCTATAGGCAAATAATTCCATTATTTTTCTACTCTTCACTAAATATATTAAATAAGAAAATAATATGAAATCATGTTAACTTGAAATCTGCTCAAGTCAGAATCATGAAGGTCAAGGAATATCCATCTTTATGTTAAACTATATTTATTTTCAGAATAACTGTAGTGGATTAAACATTTATTGTGTTTACATAAATACAGAATTCCAGTACATTCTTGGTCAATGAAGAAAAAATAAATAAAAATATTTGACAAGACTATCAGAATAATAAAATCACATGCAGGATGAAGCTTGAAACAATTCCTGTTGCACCATCCATGGTGATGCTGACAATAATACTGTAGCATGTAGTCCTGCTACTGGATAATGACCTTGAAACAACATCCACTGCTAAGTAACAGATTCTTAATAAGCAAGTATATGCAACTGTTATTGAGTAATGCCTACGCAAACAAACACATTCCTATGAAAACAAAGGAGTACGACAATGAATGGTGTTTTCTGCATGGTCCATGCTGAGACGTTATAACTGAGACAAGTTTAGAAGTTAGCCAGTTGTAACAGAGTCAGCTGTAAGGGAGTCTGTGAAGACAAGACTTGGTCAGTGCAGCTGAAGAATCTCCATTGTTAAGATCCATTACTGAGCAATGACTAGTGAGAGGAGACTGACAAGACTTAGCTTGTGCTGTAGTGATTTGTAAAGTGTGGTAATTAGTGATGTCACTATATTTAAATGTAGTCACAAGCTGTGTGTTGAAGTGGTCAATAAATCCAATCTCTAATCCAAAACCCTGCCATCAATCAGTCTAACATGTGACAATATTTTCAATATAACTGGTAAACATTCATATGTGACTTCAAGATTATTCTTAACATATTTAATCTTGAAAGTACTTTCACAGTCTTGTTATTAAAGTTAAAAAGGTAAAGTTGTCCCTATATTTTTTTATTGCTAGTGGAGTGGGACTAAGTCCCTTGTACTGTGGCCACTTCTGGCCTATTGTACCAGCTCCAGATGATAGGTAAGGGTGATTGTGGAGCAATTGGTGGAATGAAGATTGGCAGGGGAAACCAAAGTACTCAGAGAAAACCTGCCCCAGCGCCACTTTGTCCACCACAAATCCCACTTGACCAAACCTGGGCCGCCGCAGTGGGAAGCCACTGACTAACTGCTTGAGCTATGGCACAGCCCAATTGTCCCTATACTTAGCTAATTAAGCACTATGCTATAAAGACATTACTGAGGAGTGGATGTACAGATCCATGTATTCTTGGCCTCAGCGCTAGGTGGACGGGAGAGAGCCTCCAGTATTCACTGGACAGGAGGCTGGATGAGCCCCAGAACTGGTCTGGACGACATGGAGAGGAGACAAATCTTGTCCCTGCGACTCAAACTCTGACCCCTCCACCGTCCAGCCCACAGCCAATCACTATACCAACTGCGCTATCCCAGCTCGTTATAATTTGTGGATATTTCTACACTGAGTATTAACACTCACCCCTCGACAGAAAATACCCCCCAACGAGGAGCACTGTAGTGATAGGTCCAAGCAAGAATCCTACACGTGCAGCCTGGTTCACATATCCCACAAAACAGATACCAGCAACACTGTCACCATCGATCTCGCCTAATGCCATAGTAGTGATGGTGAGAACCAGGGGCAGTGACCAAGCAACCATGTGGAAGTATGCACTCTTCTTATCTATCCGCTCCTGAATTTTTCCTGCAATAGAAAATATATCTTATGGCCCCAAAACAGAAAATAGCACAGATGCATCCTTCACAATATGAAGAAGTAGTTTTATAATGAGATGCAGACTGAATCAATATTCTGCAAATGAACTGAATACACATTTCTATAAAAATCTGGTGACTGGAAAGTGGTGTGTTTTATCAGCATCAGTAGGCTTTTAATGATTACAGTGTAGTTTATTGATAGTAACATTAGATACTGACCAATTCTGAATGATTTAAATCCATATGTATTTATTTTAATAAAACAGTTTGTGAAGACTTCTGACAAAAATTCATGATCTGTTACATTCCTTGATTTTACACGTAAGGTAAGTTGTTCCTATGCTTAATTAATTAAGTACTATGCCATGAAGACATATGGGGGAGTGGAGGTACAGCTTCATCATTCTTGATCTCAGCACTAGATTGGAGTGAGTAGCCAAACATGCCGGCAACTCTACATCACATTAAAAAGATTATTCCATGTCTTAAAATAAAATGACATATGTACTTAAGAGAGGGCATGTCAGAAACACATTACTTACCCAAGGCCTGGAAACTGATGTACCATGTGTATGTCAAAATTACGAACCATACCAAAGCAGCCATGATGAAGTAGTACACCAGCACAAACACAATCACACATGAGAGGTTCTCCCCTGCACTGTTAAAAGATTGCATTAATTTCAGAACTTTCTCTATTCATTCAGAACTACAATCACCCACAATCCGCAGTGTCTAACACGAGCCTAACCAGACTAACTGTGTAATCAAGAAATTTTAAGTCTTGTACTTGGATCACAATAAAATGTGCTTAACCTCCCTTTCCCAAGAAATTGAAAGCTACAAATAAAATGCAACAAAACCATAATTTCCATTTGAAGGTGTGATTTTTTACAATGAAATTTGATTATTCTGCTTCAAGAACATTGAATTCTCTATCATATACACATTCGTATTCAAATGAAAGTAGTTATATTAAGTCTGAAACAATATTTCAACAATTTTCATATTACTCTCAATTTTCAAACATTCATGAGACTTCTGCACCCATTAACATAGAAAATCAAGAATGTAATATTATAAATTTTTATGACAATCTTTCTACTTGCTTATGAGGCTTCAAAAATAAGACTTGACACTGAAACTACTATTTGCACTAATCTGGTAGATATTTATAAACATTTTGGAGAAATATTGGTAAATATTTATCACACCATATGACATCATAACCCAAAAGAGAGAGATCTTCATGACTGTCATTGTTAGAACTTCAAATTTCATTATAATTATGCTATCCAGTGACAAATTTCTTTGCATAATTTTAGTACATATACCAGTTAGGTTAAACTTCTCAGACAAAATTTCAAAGCTTTGCAGGATCACCATGTAAACAATGTTTCATACAGAATTTTAAGGAAGTTGATTATGTAATTCCATACAAAACTTCACATACACAGATCCAATACTTTATTAGTTACTGAAGCCAAACTGACAGCTAAATACAGATTCTTTATCAGAAGTTCAAATAGTTACTAGATTGGTATTCTTAAAGGTAGGCAATTAAAAAGTACAAATATGAGGTAATCTGTAGGGGTGTGAAGTTCAGGCTAAATTTTTGTCAGTTTGTTCAAATAGTATTGGAAAAAAATAACAATGTGGACAGACATGCAGACATGATCATATCATAAGAATGGAAAGTAGTCTATGAATGAAAATATTAATACAAATATTTGTCTTACCTGGGTTCCGACATTCTCAGGGTACCATCCTTACGGCAGACAATACCCTCTCGAGCACCAGGAATGAACTGTGCTAGCCAACCAATGCAAGAAACTAAGAAACAGCAGTTGATGTAGAAGATTACAAGTGCTGGATACTTGTTTGCTGATCGCCAGTCAATGAAGAAAGTCATCTGAAAGTCACATAAATTGCCAGTCAAAAAGTACACACACAATTTAGATAGACTATTTACTTGACTAGTCTTAGGTTATTTAACAATGTTATTTGTTTTATGTCATGAACCAGTTTTTGTATGATAACCCAAATATAGTTCAATAGGAGCTTCACATGAAATAGAAGTTATGATGAATGGAAAGTACCAAACAAGTTGGTTCATGCTTCTGTCTTGTATTCTACAGGTACCTGGTTTGAATCTCAGCCAGGATACTTACTATCCTGATTGAAGTTTTCAGTCTTCCAGACATATGACAGGATAATATTTTCATATAGGCCATGACCACTTTCTTCTACAGTCTTTCCAATACATCATTCATTAATTGTCCTACCATTCAATGCTACCCAGTCTTAAGCTATTAAAAATGTCACTAAATAAACCACAAAATAAATAATATTAATGAAAAGTAACTAAAATTAAACTTGCCTGAAATCTTTAAGTGTAGACTATGCAATATCAAATTTGATCAAAATCTGTCAAAAAGTAGTTTCATTATAATCATTAGATTTCTGGCAGAATGAAGTACTTGTTGGCAATAAGAACTCCACAACCATAACTTGGCTATTCAAACAGTTTACTTACCACTGTGAAGAGATTCAAAAGAAGACAAATGGTTCCTGTCCATGCAACAAGCTGGTGAATCTGTCTATGCTCATCATCAGTCAGCAGTGGGTTCTGGCATCGGACTCCACATCCCTCCACTCCCTCATAGAAAGCTTGCGTGTTGTCAGTTGGCACCAGAGGGCTCTGACACTGACCAGTTGTATTGAATTTAAGTTCTCGAACATCATTCTGAAGTGTTAAATTACAGATATTGTTAGTAACAAACAAAAGAAGAGAGAGACATGACGAAAAACACAGAGCAGTGTCTCTACTGCCAACCTGTGAGTACACAGGGCTTGGTTAAAAAAGAGTTAGAGGTGTACTTTAGTGGAGTATTTCACAAATGTGTTACTTGCAAATCTGCATTCCTCTGTTGTTTGATGTTCATTTACTGCAGATACCAATATGGTAATTTTCTTATTTTCTTTCTTGCTATTCATCTTCTTCATAGATCTTGTGCCTAAATGAGAGCTAAAAATTCACAGCATATACCATTAACACAGACCTTAATTGTTGACAAAGCTGGTTAGGAATGGAGGAATGTATTACTTTGTGTGTTTCATCAAATATAAACCATATAGCAATACAAAACAAACTCCGTGGCTTTAGTCCACAAGTGAACCGTACTGACTGAGTGACCGCCACTTGTCGATGAACTGTGGTCNAGAATGGAGGAATGTATTACTTTGTATGTATTTCATCAAATATAAACCATACAGCAATACAAAACAAACTCCGTGGCTTTAGTCCACAAGCGAACCGTACTGACTGAGTGACCGCCACTTGTCGATGAACTGTGGTCTAGTGATCAGAGTTTCTGACTAGAGATCCAGAGGCCCGGGTTTGACTCCCGGCGCTACCAGATTTTTTGAGAAGTAGTGGGTCTGGAACAGGGTCCACTCAGCCTCATGAGGATAACTGAGGAGCTATTTCAAGGAAAGAGCGGCTCCAGTCTAGAAAACCGAAATTAACGGCCATGGGAATTCATTGCGCTGACCATGCGACACCTTCTATCCACTACAGTTGGCACATAGCAATATACTGAATAAAAACTGTGAACCTACATTTCATGTCATGTACAGCTGTTTATGAGGAGAAAGATGTCAGTGGGGAGTTAAAGTGGGGGAAGGCATACAACTTACTATATGCTCAAGGCCGCGCCACAGCTCAAGCAGTTAGTCGCTGGCTTCCCACCACGGTGGCCAGGGTTCAATCCCAGGTCTGGTCAAGTGGGATTTGTGGTGGACAAAGTGGCGCTGGGGCAGATTTTCTCCGAGTACTTCGGTTTCCCCTGCTAATCTTCATTCCACCAATTGCTCCACAATCACCCTCACCTATCATCTGGGGCTGGTACAATAGGCCACACGTGGCCACAGTACAAGAGACTTAGTCCCACCCCACTAGCAATAATAAAAAAAATACTATATGCTCAGAGAGTGAAGGAATGCGAGACTGTGCCCACTGACATCTCTATTCCAACAGGCTGTACATGAGCTGGATTTAGAAAATTCAGTTTCTGAGACTAAACATATGGACAGACTAAATTTCCAAATGTGATTATTTTATGATGCAAAGAATGGAAATCTGACTTTACTTGAACACACTGCATAAAGTAGAATGTATGAAATATTCAAATTTCACACATAAAATTAATTTGGAGAGCACACAGATATCACATAGAGGCAACTACAATATTCTAAGTAGCATGATGGCAGTATCTCTAATTCACTAAAACCAGAGTCAATAACTAACATATTTCTATGCAACCAAAAAAATAATTCACATAGAAAACTGAATTATATGTAACAAATCAGAATTTAATTGGTTTGTTAGTTCACAGATTGTCATATTTAAAGACACTGTATAAGTTAGAAAAATTATGTATCATCAGGTAACATGCTTTGCAATGGACTGGAAAAGATACAAGAAACCTACTTCAGGGTACTAATCCAGCATCTGTTTGGAGAAACTGAGAAGAACAATGAAAACCTCAGCAAAATTAGATAGAGTTCTTGCAAAAACTTGAAAACTGATACTACAAAATATGAGGGCTATTTGGAAAGTAACCTCTAGTGAGCTCTTTAAAAAACAAGCAATGATAAAAAGAAAATTTATTATATATAAAACATACATACGTACTTAAGCTATACTTCTCAGCACAGACATTGTTGGAACTAAGACACCTGTACTGGGGAATAAGATTTTGTATGCCTGTGTCAAAGAAGTCTGCCAACTGTGAGCTCAGCCACATTTTGAAACTTTCCATAAACTCCTCATTATTGTTGAAGCACTGTGATCCCAACCAGTTCTTCAGGTAGGGAAACAGGTGGAAGTCGTTTGGAGTGAGTTCGGGGCTGTAACGAGGGTGGTCAAACAACTCCCAGTTGAAATGCTCAAGCAGTGCTCGAGTATGAGAAGCTGCATGCAGAAGTGAATTGTGATGTAAGAGCACTGGATGTCAGCATTGCATGACTTTTGCTCTGAATGGCCCTACACAGGTTCCCCCCCCCCAATACAAAACATGGCTGAGTTCACAGGTGGCAGACTTCTTTGACACAGGCAAACAAAAACTTATTCCCAATATGACAAGTGCCTCAGTTCCAGAGGTGACTAAGTTCAGAAGTAGCTTAAATATGTACATATTTTTTTATATAATAAAATTCTGTTCTCATTGCTTATCTTTCAATAAACATTACTTTATAAAATATAGTAATATTTTCAGGTTGTGTCTACATTTCACAGTGTTGGTCTTTTTTCATAATACTAACAAATACAATAAAAAAAAACACTTGGAAAGCAGAAGCAGTCTTACCTTGCACATTGGAGGAAATCTGGCTGTATCATCACATTTAAAAAATGTAGGCCAGTTATTGGCTGAATCGAGCAAGCGACATGGGCCCATTGTCATTTTACACATTTCCTTTAAAAAAGAATTATGTGATTAATTATTATAATTTCTATTTTACTTACAGAAAAGGAATAAGTATTTGAAAAACATATTAATAGGCTGTTTTTGCCTAAACTTTTTTATAATGGTGACACTTCCAGTTACCTAACCTTCAGATACCACTTTAATCAATTCTTGAACTGTGTGTGGCCATGTTAATTCTGCATATTCCAAAATACTTAACTGAATATCATGGTTGAGTGATTAGCACTCATGCTTTGAATTAGGAGTTCTAGAATTTGATCCTAATTTTTAATTTGATGTAGTTCCTTGTGTGACTGATATACTTATCACAAATTGTCTGACGAGACTGAATACACTACTTCCCTTGTTCTCAACCACATCACATCTAACACTTTTGGAATCATGTCTACATACATACATTTTACTAATACATACATCAGGCCACACCATAGCTCAAGCAGTTAGTCACTGGCTTCCCACCGCAGCAGCCCGGGTTCAACCCCGGGTCTGGACAAGTGGGATCTGTGGTGGATAAAGTGGCGCTGGGGCAGGTTTTCTCTGAGTACTTCGGTTTCCCCTGCCAATCTTCATTCCACCAATTGCTCCACAATCACCCTCACCTATCATCTGGGGCTGGTACAATAGGCCAGAGTGGCCGTAGTACAAGGGACTTAGTCCCACCCCACTAGCAATACATACATCAGCACTACAATACATTTTAGAAATGAAAAATAAGCTCGCAGTACCTGTGAAGGTAAATCCACTGTTCCATTCTCACATTTTGGCATGTACAGTGCACAGAGAAACTGCTGAACCACAGCCCAGCACTTTGGAATGTGACGTAACCCTTGCCACTGTTGCAACTTTTCCTGAAATATAATAACTCAATAAATTAGTTATAGGTACAGTGGGTCCACAGTTAGCACAAGTTATGAAATTACACACAGCATAACTATGATGGCACAATCAATATTACTTGGTTCAGAAAGAATAAAAATTCCTTTCCTCTCAATAACTAAGATTTACAGAAAAAGTGTCAGGCATAAAATGTATGTTTCACTTCTCTCTCTGTTTGTTTTGAAAGACATGTGCAGAATTGCATGTAGAGCTTCATACAAGTGTCTATTAACTACTTTCATCTTTCATAGTGGCTAATTATTGGTATTAATTCTAGTCTTGTGTTGTTTCACCATGTGGCTGTGGGTAATGTTGGCAATGTTTGGAGATCACGCTGCCTCCATATTCAAGATCAAAGTGCGGAGGTTGGTGAGCTGCTGTGTACTTATGGCATTTTGTTTTGAGCAGGAATTGGGAAGAGGGGAAAGAGCAGTAATTGGTCCCTCATCTATATATCTCCCTCCCCATTTCTTTCCAAGATTGAATGATATATGTACACAGCAACTCGTCAACCTACACCCTTCAACCCTGAAAATGGAGACGGCATGTACCTCTGTAACATCAGCAACACTGTCCACAGTCACATGGTCTAACAACCCAAGAACAGAATTAACATCACTGTTCATTACTACTGTCTCCTGTTCTAACCAAAACTGGAACGTGTCAACAGATTTTAGTAAAGCTCTCCATAACAAAATTTCATTAATAGAGAATACAGAAGAAACTGGACACAATCTAATTAAGAAACTGGAAGGAACATGTGGAAAGGACAACCCCTGAGCATCCACAATGGTATGCATACCATTACAATCTGGTGGGAAGACATTTCCTGGGATGACCAAAGAAGAGATGGAAGCAATAGGTCAACTAGACTCAGAATGGAACTTGGACCCAATCCTTGCAATAGCAGAAGAAGGATATTAAAATTCTTTTCCACAGCTCTCAAGTTTTTATATGCAGACAGTGAGAATGACAGACAGACATGAGGAGCTAATACGCCCATTTTTCCAGCTTTATGTTATGAAAGTTTCTAATGTTCTAAACTGATGGAGCCAAGGTGACTACCAAGATGCCCGATTAAGTAAGACACTACACTTCATTCGAACTGTAAAATTGCTGAAGGGCTGAAACAGAAAAGGAGGCACAATAGATCACTAATGGTCACAGTTCAAGGACCAGTCAAGGCTTGCCCCTTACTCATTCATTCTACCATTCTACAAACCTAATATGCATTCTCAGAGATAACTTCATAATATTCACACTACAAACACTGCTGAATGTAAGACAACAAGGAAGATAAGATGTCAGGAGGAGAAAATTATAATAGTTTTCAAAGACTGAAATGTGTCATACCTCTTCCTGATAATGTAGAAAAATAGTTACATATACACATATATGTAAGAGTACAGTGTTTACTTAAGAAACAAACTACTGCTTCACATGGAGATCTGAAACATCTCTTATATATTAATGTAAATGGATAATTTCATAGGAAGCATGAGATAGTACTGCACAAAAAAAGTACTGTGCTTGAGAAAAGGTGAACAGGTAAGCATCGACTTCTATTCTTAAAGTCTAGGAGAGGGAGAGGAAAATGCCTGATTTGGATGCCCTCACAGTGGTGACTGCTCAGATTGCGGTCTCCTGGGGTATGACACTGTGGAAGACCTGTAGTTGAAGTATTTGAACCTGAAGATTGTGATGGCATGTTCCTCTGAAACACTGGCACCCACCTACAGGAATACACAGAATCACAGTCCACAAGAGCATATTCTTGAGAATCACCACACTGGAAGCCTCAAATCTTGCATCTCTTTTGGTTTATGTAATTGTCTGGTATCAAATGCACAGGTTATTCTGTGGTTATAAATCTTTTTAAGATGCGAATAGCTGTCTTGCTTTACAATTAAAAGACAAGATTATCAGTCTGTGTTCTGGTTCGTTGCTTATTTTAGATATACACAATCTTTATATCACTGTATACTAGTCTTTATTTCAATTTATTATACTATTGATGTATGTTNTATTTGTTATATTGTATATGTTTATCAGTATTTTATTACAAATGTGTATGCTATTGGATGACAACTGTAATTCTTAGTTGTGACTGTAACTAGGATGATCTCCACAGCCACATGAGAATGCATTCTTGACAGAATTTATGGAAGGTGAATAAATGAAATGTATGAAACAACAGAATAATTATGAATAGTAATTTAAAATGTATGTATGAGGCAGTGATAATGGCCTATTTTATGGTTTTCATTCGATAACAAGAAAATAAAGAAAACATATGCAAAAAAAAACAAACCTGTATTTGCTCCTGTGTACTTGAATCACCCACTAAATCACGTGTTGTGGATGCATAGGGCAGTTTAACACCCATACATGTAGTATAATTAAGATATTCACATTTTGCAGGCTGTCTACAGTATGGTCCTTTCCCATCTGGTGGTGGTAAAATAGCATCCCTTGGAGAATATCTGTCCCGAAGGAATGCATGTTCCCCATCATACCATGAATTTGCATTACTGAAGTTTGAAGTCTTTCCTATAAATGTCACATTGCTTCCTCTGGTTTCCCCCACAACAAAATGCAATACTGCAGTAAATACTAAAATACAAAATACTGCTGATGCCAGACTTCCTTGCATTGCCAATTGAAACTGTAAGGAAGAGGGAAACTCGATGAACAGGTATGTTAGTGAGTACTGTGTTCTAGGAGGTAAGGCCATGGAGTCTGGTAGATTTGTACCATCGTTCTAGTGGGAACTGCTGTCTGCATCTTCTTCTTCTGCCCTGAAGATGGAGGCATCCGGTTCCTGGAAACACTGGTAAATATCTAAAAATTACACGGCGTCATATCCCAGTAGGCATTAATCTTCAAAGTCACCGCAGTGAAAACGTCAATCTCACACGATACATTAGCGATAAATTAACTACCTGCAAATCTATAGGCATTCACTTTTACAAAACAGATAATACTACTAACTTCTGCCTCACTAAAAAGCAAATTTTTACTTTTATTTAAAAATCACATGAAACTGAGAATTTGATGACAGTATTAGAACGTAGAAGTTGCCTTCTGTAACAGGCTTCGTCTTTCTATTGGAGCATAAACAGCGAACAAAGCCCTTGGCCATACGCGCCAGACCACCCACATTTTCACCAGACCACCCACGACGAACCCATGTCACCATGTCACCATGTCTGGTTTCTATTACCGAATGAATAGTTCTAGATATTACCCGACAGATAGCACTTTAATTATATCGCCGCAGCTAACGTCAGGTTCGGTCAGCCTAGTCCGTTTAGTCGGTTTAGTCAGTCTCGCCAATATGGTGACATTTCTGTTGTGTTTTGCTGTCGCAGGCATATGAAATTCGAAAACGCAAGCTCCAGGCTCCAGATCAACCCCTAAACGAATAACATTTTCATGTTTGCTTACTTCTCTTTTTAGGCACAGAGATATATTTTATTGCAGTGTCAACAAATAATATCAATTTTGAAAACTGACCATTATGTCATCTGTCGTTCCAACAGGAATTTCTACATTTCGAAATAGTCTAGCAAGATTATAAAACTATAATTCATATTGCCCATTCTTGTGGCTTAATGTTGTGTTTACATGCCAGGTGACGAGTGGTGATATTTGGTGTGTGATTGCGTGGATGCTAGTCTGTGGGGGCCGTGGTGTCGTGTTGTTAGAGGTGTCAAAGAGTTGTCAAGTTCGTGGAGGATTTGTTTACCATAAGACACGAGTGATATCTGAATGCCGTTAGTAATGTAAACAAGAAATGTCTGAAATTGCGAATATCACATTGTTGCAGTTGTCATGGGATGACATTTTGTTCCAGCACGTTTTACCGTACCTTACGCTCAAGGACTGTTTCAATTTGCGATCAACGTGTAAGCTTTGTAGAGAACTTGTGGACAGCTACTTCGCAATAATAAAAAATATAAACATATCTATGTTGAAAACATTCAATGGGCCTGCTTTTAATGTACGTTGAAACTAAAACAGTGTGTTGGTTGCTGATCGAGAGACAGCTGTTATATAAATGTTGCAGAAGACGTCTTATGTGTTATAAGGGCCTAACCAAACATTCCTGTTCACTTTACAGGTGTTTGTCCAGAATTGCAAAAGTATTCGACACATAAACCTTGCCTATTGCAATTGGTTTGAAGATAAACTTCTTAAACGTCTCTTTTACAACAATACACACTTAAGTTATGTTAACTTAAGTGGTTGTCTTGGGTTAACTAGTGCATGTCTACAGCCTCTTATTGTCTTTTGCAAAGTAAGTTCCTTTCATGAACTGTCAGGAAATTATTGGACAAAATATGCTTCTTGATTAATTGCTAGGTGAAGAAATATAGCTCGTATGATTGATAGTATCAGGAGATATTATTAGTCACTCATACCTAATTTTATCTCTTATATTACAGGATTTGAAGAGTCTGAAGTTGAAAAACTGTCACTGGGTAACTGTTGACTGTATTGAGGCACTAACCTTCCATCAGAATAACTTGGAAGAAATAGATCTCACATCATGCTGGGATCTGGGAGATGAGAGCCTAATTGCATTTATTAAGAAGTTCAGAAGGCAACAAGTCTAATTTAATAATATCTGTGAATGTCTCAGATTTGTCATTCTTATCTCTCACTTGTCTGAAAATTAACTTGCAATTCGTTGCTTGACTGTCTTCTACAGTATGGAATTACTTTCAAGCTAAATGCTGTACTCAGATCATAGTCCTTTTGCATCACTGTAATTCTTTTAGTCCTCCAGTGGATCAAATGCAAGTGATGCAGGATATTGATAATATTTTTACTGATCTTAACAGAAGTGAAAATTATACCATAATTCCACTTATTAACAGTCTGTCTGATCATGCTGGCCAGATTATATATATAAATAATATTAACGCACAAATGCATAGCATGTGCACCCAATTAGTAATGAAATTCAGCGAGACCTCTGTGAATGAGTTTTTTGTTATGAAACTTGGGACAATATTTTTGTTGATTAGGATGTTGGTACAGTATTCTACTCTAACTTTCCGCAGAAACAAGTTCAATTTAAAACTAAATATAATCCATGGATGACAAGTGGTATAGATTTCATATCAGTACAAAAGAGAGCTTTGTTTAACTCTTAAGAATAACATACTGCAAAATTTTGTCCAGTGTTATAAAAGCTAAAAATCATTATTAAAGTAAGTAAAGTAAAGGTATCACTGTAACAGGCCATGGAGGCTCATAGGGTCGTGAGATGTTGAGGTTCCCACATTTTCTAGACAATCGGCTCATACTCATCGATGGTGGCAAGGTTGTCAGCCCTATGCACTGGCCACCCTTTACCCCCAAGAATATTCCTGGTACTCATTTCTGTTAGAGGCTGAGTCATCCCAGGACCATAGTGCAGGCGGAAGGATTAGGTCAATTGAAAAAATCCAGTGACCTCATCAGGACTTGAACCTGACCTTCCTGCTTGTAGCATAGTGCTTCACCCAACTATAGATTAATTTCTAATTCTAATAACAAAATGAAAACCACTTGGAGCATTATAAAATCAGTCACAGGTAGAAAAATTAATAATGCAGGTATACAGTTCCTAAATATTGATGGGAAATTAATTGATAATCATCATATGATTACAGATTCTTTAAATAATTATTCTCTAACTATAGCTGACAAAATCAATTCCAGTAATGTGAATGTTGGCCACACTATAGAGTCTGATACTGAAAAATATTTGAATTATCTGTCTCAAGCTTTCACAATTCCCTTCCCTAAAATTAAATTCAACTATACCTCTACTAAAGAAATTGAAAAGATAATTAAATCTTTAAAATCAAAAAAGACCAATGGGTATGATGAAATTTCAGTCAACCTTCTGAAAATCAGTGCACCTTTCATTAGCTCTCCATTAACTTCTATTTGTAACAGATCCCTTACAAGTGGTGTCTTCCCACTTGGTTGAAATACTCAGAAATAAAACCACTATTTAAAATGCAGATAAAAATAATGACCAACTATAGACCTATATCATTATTAATATCCTTTTCAAAAGTTAATGAAAATTTTATATATATATGCAAGACTGCACCAACATATAATGAGTAACAAAATATTATTTGGTGGTATATTCTGTGATTTGAAGGAAGCTTTTGATTGTGTCAGGATATTTTATTTTCTAAACTGGAATTTTATGGAACAGTTGGTGGAGTCAGTGCACTGGTAAAATCCTACCTCAAAGATAGATACCAGAGAGTTGTAATTAATAATTGGCATATTCATTCTGGATGGGGCATAGTTAATAATGGTGATCGATTCTAGGACCTTTATTGTTATATAAATGATTTGCCTAACATTATAATTCATGAGTTCAAGTCCCAATGAGGTGGATTTTTTCAATTTACATAATCCTTCCAGCCACACTATAGCCCAGGGGTTGACTCAGCCTCTAACAGAAATGAGTACTAGGGATCTTCCTGGGAGTAAAGTGCGGTCAGCACATAAGGCTGACAACCTTACCACTATCTGTGAGCTAATTGTCTAGAGAAAATATGGGAGCCTCAACATCTCACAACCCTATGAGCCTTCACAGCCTGTTACAGGGATAGCTTTACCTTACCTTAACATTATAATTAGTATACCTAAACTGGTTCTTTTTGTAGATGATACCAGCATAGTTATTGTGAATTCCAGCCTATTTCATGATTGGCAGGGGAAACCGAAGTACTGGGAGGAAACCTGCCCCAGTGCCACTTTGTTCACCACAAATCCCACTTGACCAGACCTGGGATCGAACCCAGGCTGCCATGGTGGGAAGCCAGCTACTAACCGCTTGAGCTATAGCACGGCCATTACACCTCAGTAACTAATATGTATGTTATTACAAGTTGAAATTTCATCCCTTAATTGCTTCATACTTCTCTACACCTTCAGTGCACTATTTTATTGATTTTTGTGACTAATATTTTCTCTTTTTGTTAGGCTCCGTGTCCTGTGTATCTCAAATATTTATTCAGTCACTGATATTACAATGTTTGCAATTGCACACTACTCTCAATGTCTGGAATATCTTAATATAAGTGGATGCTGGCGGATCAAGGATGATGGAGTGAGGTAAAGTTAGATCTTACTTGTCACTATGAAGACAAAGTGGAACAATGTAATATGCTTATAAACTTAGCACTACTAAATTGAAAATTGTTTACTTTTCAGGATGGTTGGGGAATACTGTCGCAACTTGCATTCACTACTTGTCAAAGACTGTCACTACATCACTGAGAGAAGTCTAGGATGCTTAAGGAATCGCATTTTCATCGACAAGTCTGATTATTCTCAGTACTACCGAGATCTTCACCACCCAGTACCCATTATGGGACTTAATCTATGAACTTTGCTGCTTAAAAGATAACAAGAAAGACATTAGAAGTCTGGAAATTTTAAGTATGACATTAAGATTTTTATTTATTTATTATGGTTTATATAATGAAACTGTCAGGAGTGTTAGGAATGAATAATGAACTTGGAAGAATGTGGGAGTAGTAGTAATCTGAGGTACTAACTTGGAATTTGGCTTAAGGGGTCAAGGAAACCACATACAGGATAGCTGGTCTACAAGCTGAGCTTTGAACCTGGAACACCCAGATACAAAGCAGGAGTGTTATGTACTCAACTGTGATGTTTGGTACTAAAGTCACTGCTCTCATGTTTGCCCCACAGTATATCATGTTGATCATCCTTCATTTGTAAGCGCTGTATTGCTGTATAAACAAGGGCCATTTGGAAAGTAATCTCTGGTGAGATGTTAACAAAACAAGTAATGAGAAAAAAGTTGTTATATATAAAAAATGCATACATACTTAAGCTACTTCTCAACATAGTCACTGCCGAAATTAAGGCACCTCTCATTTTGGGGAACAAGTTTTTGTAGGCCTGTGTCAAAGGATTCTGCCACCTGTGAGATCAGCAATGTTTTGATACCTACAATCAGCTCATTATTGTTGAAGCACTGTGATCTCAACCAGTTCTTCAGGTAGGTAAACAGGTGGTAGTCGCTCAGAGTAAGATCAGGGCTGTAAGGAAGGTGGTCAAACAACTCCCAGTTGAAATGTTCCAGCAGTGCTCAAGTGCAAGCAGCAGTATGCAGACATGCATTGTCATGGAGGAGCACTACAGTGGATGTTAACATTCCATGCCTTTTGTTCTCAATGGCTCTATGCAGTTTTTTTAGTGTTTCACAATACACTTTTTGACATTGTGGTCCTTTGTTGGATGAATTCCACCATCAACACTCCTTTCCTGTCCCAGGAAACATTTGCCATCAGCATTCTGGCAGACGTTTGTATAAACTTTTTTTTTTTTACTTGTTTGGTGAATGTGTGGGTATCCACTGCTTTAACTGCTCTTTTGTTTCAGCATTCACAAATGACACCGAAGTTTCATCACCTGTTGCTCATATGTAATGACTGAGAAATTCATCATCTTTGTGGTATAACTCTAAACAAGTGGAAGTGAAAGCCAAAGCCATTCTCTATGTTTTCTGCAAACCAGTGAGAATTTTTGGAACCCATCTTATGCAAAACTTGTCATAGCCTAGCCTGTCATAATCTTGTAGAGAAGAGTACATGAAATCTGTGGAAATGCACATGAAAATTCTGAAACTGTGAAGCACTCTCTTTCACGACTTTTTTGGTCAGCACTTTGAACAAGACCATCACTCACTACAGATGGTTGACCACTTCACTCTTCATTGTGAACATTCTACACCATTGTCTTAAAGTTCCTTTACTCATTACATTTTGGTCTTAAACTGTGCATAATTCACATTGGATTTCCACAGCACTTATGTTTTTAGCATGAAGAAAGCAGATAACAGTACAAAGTTCACAGCTGGTGGGAACATTAATCACAGGACACATCATTCACTCTGTAGAGACAAGAACAAACACTAGGTAACTAGTTATTTGATGGTTTACAGGAACAGTGAGTCATGTGACACTACCTTGCATTCGTGAGTGCTCTCCCACATCGATATTAGTTGCCTAAAATAAACGGATGTTATTTTCCTAATAGCCCTTGTGTAAGGATATAAAAATTGAGCTTTTACAGCAATAAGAGTGGTAATGTTTTTTCAGGTAATCAGCCACAACACTTCAGACCAGAAGTTTCTGAGACTGTTACCATCATCAAGGAATGAAGTGTTTTATTTATTTATTTAATTATGTTGTCAGTATTTTTTTTATTGCTAGTGGGGTGGGACTAAGTCCCTTGTACTGCGGCCACTTCTGGCTTACTGTACCAGCCCCAGATGATAGGTGAGGGTGATTGTGGAGCAATTAGTGGAATGAAGATTGGCAGGGGAAACTGAAGTACTCAGAGAAAACCTGCTCCAGCGCCACCTTGTAAACCACAAATCCCACTTGATCGCACCTGGGCCGCCATGGTGGGAAGCTAGTGACTAACCGCTTCCGCTATGGCGCGGCCTCATGTTGTCAGTAACAAAAACTATGTAACAGTCAGTAATGTGATTAGTGAATATGAATAAGAAAGAAAAATCGCAAAAAACCCTTAGTGAGGACAGCTGGTCATTGGGCCGAGATGTTAACCCAATGTCTCTCAAACACACAGCAGAATGATACCCATTTGGCCACTATGTTCAGTTGAAATTATTGGTATAACAACATTTAACAGATCCATCAATGCTTGAACTTCAAGGATAACCTCTGTCCTATAATTAGTGGTATAAGGCGAGTGCAAACCTATCTCAGCACAATCAAACTCAGTATTCCTACTTCTGGAATTATGTGGCACAGTGATGCTCTGGGATTGTCCTGAGAATATTTTACCATTTAGGGAAAATAAATCTCCAGGTATAATAAAATAGAATAGAACTTAAGGGGTCTTCCAATCCTTGCTGGTCCAAGGTGTTTACTGTCTAGGAAATGTGCCATTTTTGTATTTTGGAAATAATAACAGGAACATTTCACTTTAATATCAGGTTCCAGATTCATTCCAGTTATATTTTACTGTTCTCCAGTTAGCTATATTAGCTGCCTTGAATCTCGAAGGACACTAAAGCATATACATTATGTATGCCAAATCTTTTATATGTAGTATTACAAATGGTACAGAACTGTATATGTGTATTTGATATGATGAAATAACATGAACTCCTCATAATTATATGGTAAGTACTTAAAACAGGCCAAAATCTTAAAATGTATAACAAAAAGTAGTTTTAAATTCCAAAATATACTAATTCTGTCTTTATTTAACACTGCTTTCTCATCTGCATAGGTTATACTGTCAAATGGGAGAATAATGAATGGGGAAGACATCAAAATGTAAGGCTGGAGAGGGATTTGAGATGAATGTGGAGGTCACAACTACTGCTCTTAAAATAATGCTGTGGATCTTTAATACAAATATATCAAGTCTGCCTGTACAGAAATGAAACATCAAGAAAGTGACAAAATGCATCTTGAAATCCATATATTTTTAAAGGGATACACAAGGAACAAATATGAGTATCACAGCCTGAGAAAGAATGAAAAAAATATTGGAAATGAATTATAATCTCATAAAAAGTTGAATAAGAAAAAAAGTAAGTGTCCCTGTGCTTAACTAATTAAGCACTACGCCATGAAGGCGTATGGGGGAATAGAAAGTTGAAATTAATTGGACAGACACTCATTACACAAGAGGTTAATGTAGCAGAGTATGTTTCCAATGGAACAGGTAACTGAAAGATAAAGATATTAAAAATACCTGAAAAGTAACATACATACAAAGTCAGTTATAAGGAAACTAACTAGATAGATAGGTCAGAAAGACTGACAGATTATTTATAATTAAAGAGAACTGAAAGTGGAATCAAAACATGTTGGACAGGAAACTGGGGGGGGGGGGCGAGTACAGAAATGGATACAAATATAGAACACCAAGGATCACATCCTAACATTCAAACTGAAAATGCAGCAACTCAAATCTGATGTAAGTCATTTCTTGTTTATATTGTTTACTGATATACAAACACAATTAGACTTAGCAGTAAAAACGTACGAATCCATATCTTTGACAGAGCTTTTATTTACATAAACATCTAAATATAAATAACCATAAAATTATGATGATACAGTTACAGTATATAAAATTACATAAATATTCTGGTTTACATATATTTCAGATTCACATATTCAGTTTTTTTTTAATCACAGGTACATTCTAAACCAATGTGTGACTTCCTCCTGAGAGAGAAGAGCTCTACCCCAGGGAGTTTTTTCCCGCCCTTCTGTGTACTGGAATGGACCAAGCACAAGGCGGCCTATTGGCATATCTTTCTTCAGCTTTCCTTTCAACATGACACTCACTATGATTGAAGATTCATGCAGGAAATTCGATGACAATTTGAAAGTAAATATCTCATTATAAGTAGGATTTCTATTGTTGTAAACTATAGCACTCTTCCTTGATTTCATCTTCTCACCACATGAGATGTACACAACTTTGACATAAGTGTTGTATTTGTCTGAAATAAAAATGTGAAAATTAACATAAAAGTTTATAAAAATAATCCCCCTCCTTTTTTTAAAAAACCAGGATTATTGAAATCATGATAATCTGTGATCATTCCCATGAACAAATGACCATGAACCATTACTTTGTGTAACTGCCTAATAATGTATATACTTGCAACATCTGCAGTTGCTGCAATGATCCATACTTCCAGCTCACCCAGCATATTCACTCTTTTGCTGTACACCTGGTCTTTACTTAGCCCCAAAGGAAAAAATCCAAATTAATAAGATCATTAGAACAAAGGGGTCAGATAAATTTGTCGTCCTCTTCCTATCTGACCTAGGAAATTCATCTTCAAGCAGTTACAGATAATGAGATCACAGTGAACAGGTGCACTGTCCAGTTAAAGAATAAGGCAGTGAGTGCTGCTGAGCTGTGGAAGAGCATAATTTTGCAGCATGTCTAGGAATGAATTGCTTGTAATGATGTCATCAAAGAAAATGGGCTGATGGGTCTTACAAGTGTCAACATGCACCACACATTCAAGTCAGAACTATCCCATTTAGATTCTGAATATTCTCTGGGAAGTTCACATTGTGCAAAACACATAATCAAAGCTGCTGTTTGTTAATTACAGTGAAATCATCTGATTACCCTTCAAGTACCAACATTGTCATGTTTGCATTCCAAAACTGCTTGTGTCTGAAACCCCTGTTTTTTTGGTAGACCCTGTATTTTTTAATCTGGTACCCCATTATTTTTTATGTGAGCATGAAAATAAATATATATTTTTAAAGCTGTTATAATGATTCTTCTTCCATAGAAGTGTATGTAAAAACATGACCTGTTTCACTTTCGTATGCAGAACTCTCTTCCTTTTCTCTAATGAGACAAGATGCTTAAGAACACCCACAATAGAGAGACTCAGTCTGTCTTTTTAGGCAAATGCAATAACACAGAGTCTACTTTGATTCATTTTACTGTATATAGGTTTGGAAGTGTGCAATTATAGCAGAATTATGTTTTCACACACTAAGCACAAGAAGTGGCAAGCTTCTAATTCAAATCCTAATTCAGTTTATTGCTTTAGATCTGAAAAACGTAAATAACATTTACCTGCGGGTCTCTTATTCTTGGCAGCGCTCATAGGTAGCAACAGATTGCAAGCCTCCATTACCAGTACGTTCAAAATCATCGTCTCTCTTTTATAACTCAAGCTGACTCGTATGTTTCCTGGATCTACATCTGGCTGTAAAAATTCATATCACAAATGTCAAACTCCTGAGAAATACTGTCACTACTTACAGTGAAATTTTCTTCTATCCATCCTCATGCCGAACTTAATGTAAACACCTTTCCTAAGGATACTATAGTTTTGTTTGTACTGGATATTTTAACCCTTTCATGTTGTTTAAAGAATTGTCTGGTATTTGGAAAATTATATTTTAGTCCAATGTCAGACTGACTGTGAAAATTTTAAAATATCAACAAAATAAATTACACCTTTAGGGGTGTCATAAAATAAATGGATCTTAAAAAATCAGCCCTGCACCATTGTAGGGATGATGATGACCTCACTCAGAGAAACTTCACTCACAAACTGTAAGGTTCATCAGTATCCTGACTATTGTGTCACAATGACCTTGCCTATCCAGATACAATATTACATTTCTGATTCAGACTAATCTGATAAGACAAATATATGACTAGAGGAATGAACAGAATGAAGAAAATATATGACAATACATGAGTTCTACTTTCTGTCTACTACTGTTTGGATTTTTACAAGTAGTTTAAAGACATTTAGATATGCCAAACATTTAGCATATGTGAGAAAAACAGTACATATATACATTCTAATATGAAAATTCTCAGAACTGGGTTGGGTTACACTGATAGGAGAATAATATAACACTGAAGGAAAAAAAAAAAGGAATATGGATTTGGAATTTATATAGTATATTTGCAGGCACCTAGAAATTCAAGATTCAGCAGGAAAGAGAGGTGACTTAAAGCATAATCAATTATTAAACATAAATCTTGAGCTTCTAAAATATGCACCTAAGCAACATAGGCATTTTAAATTTCAAATATTTGCTTGTTGTATTACCCACCAAATATACTATTTCTGAAGGCAGACCTGTTAAAGCTTGTGTGAAGAATTGTATGGCTTTAGTACAAGAGATGTAATATAATGAAGATGCATCCATTTTAAAAATGTTACTGAAAAATACTGAGAAGTACACAGAGAAGCCTTTCACAACATAAGCAGATAAATATTACAGAAAATCACATCTCCTGGCTTACTGAATACAAAGCCTATATAATGGAATTGATATGTTTAAAAACAGGAGGCAAGTATTTATTTTATTGAATTCACATATATGAAACAAAATGATGTGTGCTTAAGGAAAATGTCATAATAGTGTTCATTATGCTCATCTTCAACTTACTACATTTAACTACTGTGAAGGATACAGTTTTCTCATAAGTGAGAAGTAAATATCAAACATTAAAGATAAAAACACTTGGATATTGAATAGCCTTAGCCATGACATAAGCATACTTTGTAACATATATATATATATACAACTTAGAGAATGTTATAATGAGAGGTAATGTTATGAGTATGAGGGGTGAGCCATAAAAACTGGCCCTCGCACTGCGAACTTCAATGATTATTGTGCTTCCCCTTTGGATTAACCCTTTATTAATCCTATACTTTGAATGAAATGTAGGACTTCATTTATGGGGGCGTCATAAGAGTCACTTGGTTCCATGAAGAACTGACCCAGATGTTGATATCTTAGGTAAGCTATAGCCTCACAATCACATAGGATGTGTGTGGCTGATTCATCTTCTTGTAGGCACCTTTCACAGGTTGGGTCGCCTGTCAGTCCCACTTTTAAAAGGTGTCCTTTTAGGTGGCAGTGTCCAGACATAATGTTAAAGATGGAAGGAATGAAAATTTTGTGATAGCATGTCCATTGTGATACACAGTTGGTAGACATTTCACTGTGAATATTCTTCAGATTACTACTAAGTGACTACTACTTACTGACCTGTGATTGTTTATATAGTCTCATTGCATACTTCCTGGGTCGCCCTGCCATCACATCTTCCAAGTAGAAGAGTGCATGACCAACTGCCTCATGTTTTCCTTGATAATCCGCATCATACACTGAAAGTCTTAGAACTTTACCAAGTGGATGCTTAATAATGAATTCAAAGTCCTCTTCAATTTCAGGATTCAAATTATTTTTATATATTTTACTCACATGTAGTTGCTTATCTAATGGCAAAATTATCAGTTTGACAACAACACTGTATGTATGATGTTCTCCTTTTGGAGGAAGATGTTCAACTTTGTTAACATGTATAAGCAACCTGCAACAAATAACATCTATGAAGAGAACACGTCTAAGTTACTAATGCAACCCATGTGTTGCTCTAGACTAATTATTCTTATGATCACCACAAAGACATCAAACTAACTCCATTATATAATCTTCCTTGGATAGTTATTCAATTATTTAAAAAACTGCCTGTTTCATGGAACCTAAAGTTCATCACTATATTGAGAAATGTCTCCCACTGGATCCAATCATAAGCCAGTTAAACACAGGGGAGTGTTTTAAATTCTAAAAGCTCTAAGCCACATTGGGAATTATAACTACTTCCACAAGGTTCACAAAGCTCACAACATGAAGGTAATATGCTGAAAGTTAAAGAAGACCCACTTTTTCTTCTGGAAATATGCAGCAGTGAAGTGGATCGTTCCACATGATGCTTCCTGTAGCCAGTCAGCCTTCCCTCTTGTGTCAGATGATCTCCAGGCATTGAGGGCTTCATTCGATCTCGACATTAGACCACTGTCAGTGTCAACAGGGATGTATAAGCTTGTATCTAGGCCATATGTACGAGCAATTTCTGCTGTATCTATTCCTTTTACAGACATGTTGGCATTACTACCATCTTTTTTATGACTACATGTCAGGGCAGTGTTGATGTCCTATGTAAGAAAAAGAAGATTTCTCCTCAATAAAAAATGAAATATAAAACATAAATACATACACACACTTACACACAGTGCTTTCCTTATATAGAAAGAAAGGTGCCAGAAGTTTGGTGTAAAAAAGGTAGGGACTTCAGATTTTTTGACAATGTCTTGTGAATACATCCAGAATTAACGAAAGTTAGGAACTTGGACTGAAGCGAAGGTTCATCATTCACATGCTATTTACTTCCACCCACGATGCAACCCGTTTATTATCTCCCTCTCTTTCCACTACATGTTTTGGCCATAAGGCCATCATCAGGTGTCACTATTGGCTAAAACTGTTTCACTGCATAATGTGTACAACTTCATGTATCACATGTAAATGTGGTATCTCCCACTTAAAATAAAATGTACTATATTCAAAATCACCAAAAATCATTAAAAGCAATTAAAACTTTAGTATTTTTCCTTGGGGACTGTTGTTCTTTATCCAATTATCATTGTGTTTGGATTCGTTTTGAAGGGGCATGGGTTTCCAATTCTGTTGGTGTGATTATCACCTACAGTCTGTAACAAATATTTTATTATGTTATTTAATATTTTCTCTAAATAATTTATTATATCACAGTCATTCCTGTTTATATTTGAGTTATGGAATGTTACATATATGTGTCTCCTGCATCTGCAAAGCAAAGCTGCAGTATTAAAGCTATAACTCAGAAGTAAGCAAACACAACTCACAGTAACACAGGTTTGCTGGAAAAACTGAATGAGAATTCAATACCTTTTGCTTATGGAGTATGTGAATAAATTTAGTATCTCAAAATTGATGACTTCATTGATTGGTGTTTCTGCTTTGTACTAACTAACTTCATGGAGATTAGTCCTTCTTGAGAAGCCACAATTGTGCAGCTACTCAAGAACTTACCAGCATTTTATGGAACCCAAAGGTTCATTATTGTGTTCACAAAAGCCCTCCAATGGTCCGTATCCTGAGCCAGATCTATCCAGACCATACCACCCCATCATATTTCTCTGAGATCCATTTTAATATTATCCTTCCATCTATTTCTATGTATTCCTGGATGTCCTTTTCCTTCTAGATTTCCCACCAATATCCTATATGCATTCTTATTCTCCCCTATTTGTGCTACATGCCCTGCCCATTTCATTCTCCTTCATTTGATTATTCTAATTATACTTGGTGAAGAGTACAAGTTATGAAGCTCCTCATTATGCAGTTTTATCCAGCCTCCTATCACTTCATCCTCTCTTCAGTCCAAGTATTCTCCTCAGCAACCTGTTCTTCCCTTAATGCTAGAGACCAAGTTTCACATCAACAAAGAATCACAGGCAAAATTATAGTTCTGTATATTCTAATTTTTGTCTTTAGACAGCAGACAAAGGGAAAAAGAGACTCTGGACTGAATGGTAGCAAGCATTACCCGAATTCAATCTCTTTATTTTCCCTTGGATTAAGTTTTGATTTGTTACTGTCATTCCTAAATATTTGAACTGTGACATTTTCAAAACATCTGTTAGCTGTCTTAATGTCATGATTTTGCCCTGCACTCTGGTGATGAGAGGGCAACATGTACTTAGTGTTCTCTGTGTTCATTTCTAGACCAACCTCCTTACTAGTGTCAATTAAAGGTTTTTTTTTCTGTATGGTATCTATGTTATCTCCCAGTAGATTCATATAATCAGCATAGACCAGCAGTTGATGTGTTCCCATTTAATTTTAGTCCCACCTGGTTTTCCTGGACCTTCCTAATGGCATTTTCTGAAGCAAAGTTGAAAAGTAGTGAAAAGTGAGGATGATAAAGCATATCCTTATTTAGACCATTCTGGTTATGAAAATTATCAGACAAATGTTTACCTATATGGGATTTACTATACGTTTCATTTAGACACATTTTAATCAGTCTAACTAGCTTCATGGGTACCCCAAACTCGATATGAATGGTGTACATTACAATTTAAGAATACTGTACTTCTGACAATCAGTTTTTTTTTTTTTATGTGGCAAAGTTTACTACTCTAACCCCTATATCATTACCTGTTTCATGTAAACTCTCATTTCCAGTTGCTGGTTTCAAAATGTCCCCCTACTTACTTTGGCATTGAAATCTAACAAAATTTTCATATGGTAATTTGGGAATTCATCAAATACACATTCTAGTTCTTCATAGGCCTTGTCATTCATATCACCAGTTTTGTCCTCTGTTGGGGAANATTTGGGAATTCATCAAATACACATTCTAGTTCTTCATAGGCCTTGTCATTCATATCACCAGTTTTGTCCTCTGTTGGGGAATGAACATTCAGAACAATGATATTGCGCCAGTGGCCTCTTAGTATTGTGTACAACATTCTATCACTTTTGTACACCCAAATATTTATTATTTAGATCAAGTGTCTCCAAACTACAGCCCGTGAAAGAATTGTGCAGAAATGCGCCAACTGAACTAATTTTCCAATGAGTAATGGTAAAGAAAATACTTGTTCATAGATTTCAAATTCATTAATTAAGATTGTGTTTAAAATATATTGATATTCCATATTATGTTAATATTAATATTATTCACAATTTTACTAATTCTGGACCATACACTGTGCAGTATTTCTTCGTACTTGTTCGGTCTTGATCAACAGTGTCACTTCGTGGCAATGTAGGTAGCGCGAGCAGATTTTCCTTCCTCGTTTGCAAATTTAGTCATTTCAGATTTGAAAGAACGATTTCAGAAGTGATTTGCTGATTTGGATGCCAGTGCTCAGGAAATTAGATTGTTTCAAAATCCGTTTGACTGTGATGCTGCAGATGTCCAAAGTCAAATTCAAATGGAAATTATTGAACTTCAGGAAAATTATCATATTAAAGACAAATACAAGGAAGGAAATTTGATCGAATTTTATAAATTTCTGAACTCTGAGCAATTTCCAAACTTAAAGAAATTTGCTTGTAAATTTATCTCCAGTTTTGGGATGACATATCTGCGTGAACAAACTTTTTCCCAGATGAAGTACATCAAGTCGAAATACAGGGCAAATTTATCTGATGAACATTTAAAGTCACTACTTGTGATCACCTTTTTCAAAATTTGAACCTCAATTTATTCAGATTTTAAGAATGCAAAAAATAGTTCCATCAGTCACATTAATTGTTTTATTACAATTTGTGATGAAAATATGAGCATTTTCTGCTACTGTCTGTTGTCATTAATATACAATAATTTATTCTCACATACTTTGTATTTAGTTTATGAAATTCTGTGCTTTCAATAAAACTCATATACCTAGAGTTATTAATTTCTCATTTTATCTGCCCCTTTGAAAGTGCTGAATTACCTAACGTGGCCCGCGTTTCAAAGTTTGGAGACCCCTTATTTAGATGACTCTAATACAATAATTAATAGAAAAGTGCCCAAATTGAAATTATGGACATTTAATTCAAAGTTACAGAAGTGATTTTCATCTCCAGTAAGTAAATGGTAGAATGGATAATAGAAGAAGCAAGAAGCAGCTAAGAAAACCCTTGTCCAGTACAGCTTCCTTCAATTCAATCACCACATGCAATGACTGTATGTATTAAATGGAAACTGGAGGCCAGGGGTGATATCAATATACCAACCTCAAGACAAATTAATTTTTTTCACAGCAGTACACAACTAACAAAAAAAAATTAGCAAGATTGGTACATGCAAGTAATTATTTGGGTACACCGGAAATTCAAAAAAAGGGAAACTACATTAATTATATGATTCATAAGGAGAACATGTCCTGTCAAATGCCAGTGTTCTAGAACTGGCTGTTAACAGTGTACCTGCATGCTTTGCGAGTTCAGCCATCTAACTTGCTGCTGCAAAACTTTGGTGGGGCTCATGTTGACCATTGTTCCAGCATGTCGCAAAGGGGAACCAGGGTGAGTTGGGTTCCCCTGATCTCGTGCTCCATCCCTTAGCTGCATCAAAGTAACATTCACTACCAAAGCAGCATTTCACTGGACTATTATATCATGCAAGTGAGCATGTACTAGTACAAGGCTATTTCATCATTACTCAAGGTGTACAATCAGTAATATTCCACATGATACACATAACCTGCAACTCATTCTCCCACAAAAGAAACATATTTGTTTAAAATATTTACTCAGGAAAGGTAAAAAGACTGATGAAATACATAATGTGCAGTTCCTATAAGTACTCTGGTCTAGGGGTTTGAAAGAAGCATTTCTTTTCATGTTGGGTCTCATGGCATGGCTCAACCCTCAAAAATACTAAAGCTTTCTGTATCAAAACAAAAAATATAGGTACTAGCCATATATAGACTCACTGCTAGGCAATGGCTGCAAAACACACGAGATAACGGTCATTGCTAGGCAACAGCTTCACAAACACACAACGGTGCTGGAACAGTTGCTAGGCAGAAGCCCACACACAACAGAAGGGCTGTTGGAAGCAGTGTTTTCTATGGATCTGCTCCAAGGCCATATCACTCAAACAAACAAGTTGAGGTAAGTAAAAGTATAAGAGACTTAAACTTGGCGGTGATCAAGCTTATGACCGTTCAAGTAACTAAGCTGCTGTTGTAGCATAAGATATGTAAGATAGACATGATCTGCTTTACAAAGCCTGTACTGACAGAAGACTTGTGCATAATACAAAAGGAAAATTTTCAATGCTGTATGCGTGCTATGTACACTTGACAATCATATTTATAACAGGCAAACCCACCCACCTCTTCAGAGAGGATGTTACATAAGGACCATTACCATAAGGGTTCAGCTGAAAAAATCTGTGGTCGAGGGTCTCAAGGGGCTTGATACTAAGATGAACTGATTGACGGTAAACTGCCAGTTGTAGAGTAATTCTGGCTTTGACTTTGATGTAGGTAGGTAGGTAGGCAGTGTAGTGAAGTGAATTGGTTCGTGAATTGAGAGTTTGGCAGTAGCAAGCCAGTTAGTTCAGCTCAGGAGCCACAGTAACATCCAGCAAGCACATGAAGCCATTAACATGGAAGCAGAGGGATCTACAGCATTGGAAGCCATTACCAGACAACGGCTGGTGAAGACAGAGCAGACTGAGATGACTTAGTACGTGCTGTAGTGAACTAAAGTGTGAATTAGCGATAGCACTACATTTACCTGACGTTATGATCTACAAGTGTTCAGTAAATCCAATAACCAATCCAAACCCCATCTATATCACACTCATACATGTCACAATATGATAATATTCCCATTGAGACACATGGTTTATAAAGACATAATTTCAGCCAATGAAATACTCTGCCTAAAAAGCCTGCAGATCATCTTTCTGGGTCATGTGTAGCACAACAGAACACAGTGAACTCATATATCTGTTTGTCTGTTGCATTATGTAATGCAGTGATTCAAAGAATATTCAGGTTAGTTTTACAGCATGAAGCTAAAGGAAAGAATAAAGTTATCTCTACGCCAAGTACATCATGAGGGCATACAAGGGGTATTAGGTTAAACTCTAGGCATTCTAGATCTCAGTACTTGATGCAGATGTGTGGTAATGATTATGACAATGTTCTGCATGCATTCACAATGATGTACAATTATCAGGCATAAGGAAGTTTCCTACAGTATGAAATCATCCTAGGATGAGAGCTGTGACAGATATTTTTGTAATTTTTTTTAGAATCTCAAAGCAGGATAACATTCTAAAATAACTGCTTTTACAGTGACATTTTCCTTATTTTTCCATTTATTATGTATGCAATGATCTAATACTCAGTGTAATTTCAAGGATGAAAAACTTACAAGTTCTGGGGAAGACACAGTAATGGACGGTACACATAGATCAACAGCTTCCTTCTCTTCTCTGCTCTTGCTAAGCTCCCTTGGAGATCTGAACGGATTCAGTGCTCTTGGCCAACGACGGTGTGGCTGCGGTAGCTTATGTGGAGGCCTCAGAGCCATGGCAGTGCCACCAGGGTCCCCATAGTAATCACCATTTGTATCATCTGGAAGATCACCCCCACATAATTTTACAAGCATTGAGTCAGAATGCAACTTGGTCACTTGTGAAACAAATTACATGTTCCATATAATTAGCTCGTTCTTTAAGACAGGAAGCATAAAGTAATTCTTGACATGAATCTCCATCCATAAGGTGGAGTTACAACAAATTAAGTACACTACTTCTCCTTTCTAAGGGGTACCAGGAGATCTTTCCCTGGGGGTAAAGTTTCTGAGCCTGGAGCTGTCAGCTCACTTCTAAAAGGAGCAGTGGTATACAATGCACAAAATTTTGTTTCAATGCCACCACACACCTTCATGGGATGTTTCTTTGGTAGTTAAAAGGCACAAACCAAATCCAGGACCAATCCCTTCAAACACCTCAGGGATCATGACAAATGAGTATGGAACATTGGTGAAATGACGCTTTCCTGGAAAATGGAAAAACCTGAACCTATATAAATTTGTCCTTCACAAAACTTATAGTAACCGCCTAGGACAAAAATACTTGTATCTCTAGTAATTAAGTGCATTTTAATAACATCAATTCAAATTAAAAATAACGCTGCTTGTCTTCGGTTTAATTATGCGCTTCGTTATGAGAACTGAAGATAAAAGTTTTTTTTCCGCATAAATAAAGTTACAAAGAAAGGCATCTTGCATGGAGGAAAAGTCCGAAGGGTTTTAGAACGTCCCGGTTCATGGAAGTGAATGACCAGTCTCATGTTCCAGACATATTTGATTTTGGACACTAATCCCTAGCTGGACTTGTATCACGACTATCCAGCATATAGCCGCTTCACTCTCAGGACTATCGAAAATGACAATGTTAAAATGACCCTGTTATGCTACACTAGAACCCCCTCCCCCACTTAAGACAACGCCATATATAGTTTGAGAAGTTGACCCTGTCCATCCTCAATGGGAAGTGTTAATTACATACAGTAGGTGAACAAAATAATGGAAATACTAAGAAATTGGAGAATAGAATTTATGTTGTCTACACTGAAAGAACTTCAGCTGGCAACATTGAATGTTTTTCTTCAGTATGTTTACACTCAGTAGTGCTCATGTAAGTTCATTAATGACTGTGCTGAGTGACAGTCTCTGTGAAAGAATCGGAAAATGGGAGACTTGACGATTTTCAAGAGGGCCGGCAGATCGATGGTGCACGTTTAGATGGGTGATCTGTGATAAAAAAAAACTGCCACATTAGTAGGCGTATCGAGAGCGACAGTTTCTAAGATTATATCGGCATACACAAATCATGGCAAAGACATCATCAGCGAAGAGGAACAGTGGGCGAAAATCAACACTGACAGAAAAAGATCGTCGTACACTGTGAAGGATTGTTTAGAAAAATCATAGAACTACTGCAGCAGAACTGAATATTCGTCTTTAACACCATGTTTCCACAAAAAACTGTCCAACGGAGATTCACAAACCAACATCCACGGTAGGGCTGCAACTGATAAACCAGATTACTGAAAGTAATGCTCAGATATGTAAACGATGGTGTCACCACCATAAAACCTGGACATCAGACAACTCGAAACGCGCGCGTGATATAGCCAGATAAGTCGCCCTTCACGCTGTTCCCTACATCAGGTAGAGTTTACGTTCGAAGAACACCCAAGGAAGACTACAATCCAGAATGCCTGGTTCCAACAGTGAAACACAGGGAGGTTCTGTCATGGTGTGGAGAGCCTGTAGGGGTATTCTGTTGGTCCCATTATTACCCTTCATGGTCGAATTACTGCAAGGGAGTACGTGGACAGGGTGAACAGTCACGTGCATCCCATGATTCAGACGTTACGCCCGAACCATGCTGGAACTGTTCAGTCATGGTTTGAAGAGCATGAAGGTGAACTTCGCAAGCTCACCTGGTGAGCACAATCACCACATCTGAACATCACTGAACCATTTTGGTCAGTCTGTTCATTCCCACTTTCCGACGTTCCTAAAGCAACTTCATGTTTTTCAAGAATGCTATAGAATTTTGCTAGAGACTGTTCAAAACCTGTATGAGTACATTCAAAGGACTGCGGCTGTATTGAAAGCAAAAGGTTGTAAAACATGATATTAATAAAGAAATGTGTACAGTGTCTGCAGTGTTTCCACCATTTTGTCCAGCCGCTGTATTCAAGGCACTTCACTGCACGGATATTTTCGTCTCCGGCTCCGTAGGTTTGGTTTAAAATCTCCCTCCCCTACTTCTACGTGTACATTAAAACCGTGGATGATCACCGTAAAGGGGCAAGGTCTGATGTCATACTGATCACCTGCCATGTTAAAGGTACATACGAATGGAATGCACCAAAATAACGTGGGTTTAATAGAAATCTTAATGAATTTTATCTGGTTTTACCTTGAAAAGAGAACTACAGCATGTGATTTTAACACGGACTAACACAGTGTAGCAGCTTTAACGTAACTTAATAAAATATTTGGAACATATCAAGACACCTGAAGATGGCCTTTGGGACCGAAACATGTTGCGTCAAAGTGTAAAATGTTAAACTAAGATTAAGTTTAAGTGGAGAATAAACAAGTGTTGGAATAGCGACGGACGATAAATATGTACATGGACGTTAAGTTAAACAATTGCAACAGGACGCTGAAATACAGAAGTACATACAAAATTTGGCGTTATGCCGGTTTAATCTCCTTGGATCACCAATTTACGCCTATTGGAACATTTCAGTCGAACTTACAGAACATGTACTCGGTAACGTCGTTGTGGGGTGCCAATGGGAATTCGTTTACAGTTCTTCTACCTCATATTTCGCGGATCACTATTTCCGATCAATAAATGTGTCACAGCAAAGCAGTATAAATTCCACCCGGAAATCCATACTGACGTCAAGAGTACTACTTTGTCAAGAGGCGCAATGGTACTATCTATTATTTTGTTTACTTAATGACGTTATCAGTATCGCAGGATACACATCCAATTGTAGGAATTTGTGAATAATAAATTGGGAAAAAATATGGATAGAGTCGGTTGTGGCCTGGTCTGAGGCACTATCTTGGAACTTTCCTTGGGGGACTTAAGTCACCGCTTCAGCCAATTTGCTCGGTCTACACAACGGTACGAAACACTACTGCTGTATCTTATTTTATGAGCTGAAAACGCAGTTCCGTAACATTAAACATGTGTGACTCACTCACATAACATCTGCCTAATGTATTTGCATGCAGTACGTGTAACTCGAACGTCCAATGTGGTAGGATACTACAGTACTGACAACGCTTTCTTTGGAGGCGGGAAGAATCGAGAATATATAGTCGGATGTAGCTTGAAGAACTTACGCGGTCCTAGCCTGATCAACGTCTATGCAGGTGGTTGTCTTGGGGGAGGGGTTGGAAAACCTCGAAACCCCTCTCAGGATAACCAGTGTTCTGATCGGAATTCGAACAAAGCGTCTCTCGAGTACATGCCTAAACCGTTACTTCTACACCAGCGTGTTCCGAGACAAACCTTTCGGTGTCACCCACTTAACAGTGTGTTCATATCAGTGACTTTTTCGAATTCTCTGAGAATATCATTTACGGGGCTGTGCGTTACGGATATATGTAACTTTCAATCAATGCTTTCTGTCAGCTTAGTATTTAGAAAGATAGGCGAACGATGTACGTAGGCTTTTAAACCGAATTACAGCCATTGAAACACACACAAGCTAATATTCATTCAACACAAATGCCCTTTGTGAGATTTGATCAAAACCTATATATAATTCGAAATATATATGCAAATTTTCAATTCTTCTCTTATTTAAGTGGCCCTTCAAGTGAACAAAGTTCATAAGTAAATATACTCATGTAACATAAATACTGTCACAAAAATGCGAAGTTGTTCCCGTACTTCAATAATTAAGGTACCATGAAGACATGTGGAACAATGGAGGGACAACTCCACCATTCTTGAACTCGGCACTTGATGGAGGTCAGTGGTCACCTTCGCGCCCCTGCCGCTTTATCCCCGAGGAACAAGCCCCCGCCACTAATTACATAGGAGGCTGGATGGGCCCCAGAGCCGGTCTGGACGCTGTGGAGACAAATCTCATTCCTCTGCCGGAAATCGATCCACGACCGTCATGCCAGCAGCCCACAGTTATACCGACTGAGCTATTCCGGATTCCATACAAACACCGAACACAGTGTTTCATCAGAACTGTCGACATGTTCATAAGATACACGTAGAAGTCAATTTAGGCTGTAAATAAAAATAATCGCGGAAAGTCTAAAGACTAAACCAAAATTTCTGTCCAGAACACAAATTCTTATCAAAACTTAGTGCAGGTCCACCATACAAGAGTTTAATCGAACTCGGCAGCGGAGTCTGGACCCTGCTACATGAGGACGAGTGCACTTTAAACCTTTCGAAAGGCATCAAAAATGACAAAATTAGACTTAAATTAAGGAAACTGTACAGAAAACAAGCAGTCGCCCGAAAGCATTCGCAAGAGATTTAGCACTGCCTTTTTTTCGGTATTTTAATGGTGTGTTTGCTATAGAGGTAAAAAAAATTATCAGGCCATGAAGACTTCTCAACGTGAAGAGTAATAATCATTAGACGACTCAAACGGAAGAAACCGTTCGAACTAGTTAAATGTTAAAGTACTAAGTAATTCAGTGGAAGTGGCTTAGTTTTAATTTACGTAGTAATTAGGTTTAGAAAAAACTAATTTAGTTATCCAACTAGTTTTAATTGTAATTAAGTTCTGGGTTACCCAGTCTTTAATTAATAAATAAAAAAATCAAGCCGTGGAAGTTCTTACGGTTGTGAGACGTCGAGACGCACACATTTTCTAGACAATCGGTTCACAGATGACGGTGAGTTTGTCAGCCCTATGCGCCGGCCGCCCTTTACCACCAGGAAGATTCCTGGTGTTCATTTCTCTCATAGGCTGAGTCGACCCCAGGGCCATAGTGCGGTTGGAACGATTACGTCAAATGAAACATGCAATAACCCCATCATGAATAGAACCCGCGACCTTCCGGCTTGTAGCATAGTGCTCCAACCAACTATGCTACCGGGCCACGACATAGCGGTTAGTCGCTGGCTTCCCACCGCGTCGGCCCGGGTTCGATCCCGGGTCTGGTCAAGTGGGATTTACGGTGGACAAAGTGGCGCTAGGGCAGGTTTTCTCAGAGTACTTCGGTTTCCCCTGCCAATCTTCATTCCATCAATTGCTCCACAATCACCCTTACCTATCATCTCGGGCTAGTACGATAGGCCAGAAGTGGCCGCAGTACAAGGGATTTAGTCCCACCCCACTAGCAATAAAAAAACTATGCTACCGAGTGAACCCCGTTAACTTAAAATATTTCGCCTCTTGTAACATCTCAGTTCAGGTGCATTTTTGTTATATAACCGCAGTTGTTAACAACGCTGTCATGTAATTTACTCTTAGGTCACACCGCTTCAAATAACTGGGTAATGAATTGGAAAGGACTTGGAAGAAAGTGACAGTGGCCTAATTTGACGAATTATCCCGGGATGTGCCTGAAGAGAATGTGTAATAAAACCACGACATAAAATAGTATAATCTGTATCGCGGCCAAGATTCGAACAGGGCGCCTCCTGAACAAAAGTCAGGAATCTTAATTAAACGAGTAGGCCTGCAATAGATATCACTTTCTGTAAGTTTTCTTCGTCAAATACTGTTGAGCGAAGACATAAATGAGAATGAATCTAGACATCTGATTACTCATTCCTTCTTTAAACGAGGGNTATCCCGGGATGTGCCTGAAGAGAATGTGTAATAAAACCACGACATAAAATAGTATAATCTGTATCGCGGCCAAGATTCGAACAGGGCGCCTCCTGAACAAAAGTCAGGAATCTTAATTAAACGAGTAGGCCTGCAATAGATATCACTTTCCGTAACAGTTTTCTTCGTCAAATACTGTTGAGCGAAGACATAAATGGGAATGAATCTAGACATCTGATTACTCATTCCTTCTTTAAACGAGGGAAGGTCAACTTACCTAACACCCGTAATTCATTCTCGGAAATATGTTAGAAAAAAAAAAGTTTCTAGACAATGTTCTACCCATGCTGCAGCATCAGTGTTCTCACTCTATGCTGAAAACGGCATATTGAAATACAATTCAGTACTTCACGACACAGTAAATTATTTCAAAGTGTGTGTGGCGGTGTTCGTGTCTATGCGCAACGCACTTCATTATGCTTTTCGCTTCAACCCTTTTGAAGTATAGTATTTGAAATCTGAGTCACCTGCTTTAACACTTAAAAACATCTGCATTTTGCAGATAAAGGTAAAGTTGACGAAGACACTCTGCAAATTTGGGGGCAGGGAGATGGAACCCCCATCAAGAAACTACTCTTGCGTAGCGCTCGTAACGCGGCCAGGGAAGATACCAATTACTGGCCATCTTCAAGAGACCATAGTTAGATCGGAGGATATACTCGTATTCTCTTCAAATCTGAATAAGACCAATAGCCTATACCCTTGAAGGAGGAGGAGATGAAGTTCAGGTGCTTAATTAAACACCACGCCATAAAGACGTGAGAATGGATACACAACTCCACCACTCTTGACCTCGGCACTACATGAAGCTCGTAGTCCCCAGAGCCGGTCTGAACGTTAAGGAGCAGAGAAAAATAATTTGTTCCTGCCAGGTTCATGTATGGTATCCAGGTGTAAAGCACGGAAATGCTTCCGAAATAATTTTCTGGATTTTACAGTTCCAAATATAACACTATTCATGTAAAGTAAAAAAGTAAAGCTATCCCTGTACCAGGCCGTGAAGGCCCATAGGGTTGTGAGACGTTACGGGTCCCACATTATCTAGACAATCGGCTCAAAGATGACGGTAAGGTTGTCAGTCTTACACGCGGGCCACGCTTTACTCCCCAGGAAAATTATTTAATTAATTCATGGTATTCATTTATGTTAGCGGCTGAGTCGACCCCAGGGTCATAGTGCGGCTGGAAGGTTTACGTCAATTGAAAATAAAATCCAATGACTTCATCGGGTCTTGAACTCGCGACCTTCCGGCTTGTAGCATAGCCCCTCAACCAAATACGCTACCGCGTGCCCCCTAACACTATTCATGTAGCTATAAATACGTGTAAATTTCGACAGGCAGGATCGTTTTACGGTTATGGATATTAGACAACAAAAAAAAGAAGACTCGAAAGGCTGAGTGTTCATTGAAGAGACATTGGGTGAAGTCTGCTAGACACATAAGTTACGGCAGAACTGGAGGTGTTACCGTGGTAACGCGTACATAGGCAGGAGGTTACCACGGAAATGAAATACTCAACTGTTCGGGGCGGAGTCTGCTATTCGGTACGCCAAGAACCTGCCTCAGGGAGATTACACCAGATTTAACGAGATGAAACCGGTGCGGACATAAGACCAGAGAGAAGATCACACCAGAGGTCAGAACAGAGACCATGGACCAGTCAGGTCGCATTGTCTGCAAGAAGTTTTCACAGTGATTGTAACTGTTAACGAGCTGCGTCCAATCCGCAACAACACAATTTGTCATGGAATCCCGGACACGTGACAATATTCACAGCTACCCTCCACATGTGGAGGGAGGCTCCTCCAGCGGCAACTTCAGGGTGTCATGTCTCAATGAGAATGAATTCACTCAATACGACTACAAGTTAAAGCGGTTAAAATTCTGGAAATGAGTGGGCTGCATCATTGTGTTAATGGATTCCATGGCACTATACGCCTTCGGAATCCTTAAACATGGCCAGCCAACACTCAGTCGTGCCGTGTGCAAACTGGCCGTGAAATCAACGTGTCGGTTCTCTGGTGCGTGTATAATTGACGCGCGCTTTTTCTTGCAACTAAAAATGACAAGGCCTTGGAATTAACCAAGGTCAATGTCTCCTACTATTATTTCTCCTTCACTACTACTGAGAAATGATTCCACAACTGGAACAATTTCTCACATTATCACTTACTTCTCGTAACTTAACTTCTTTGCTCCTGAATCCTAGGAAATGCTGGGGCACAGGTGAAATCCCACTTCAGGATTGCTTTAACGCAAATTACTTCTCGTGACTTAACTTCCTTGCTCCTGAATCCTAGGAAATGCTGGGGCACAGGTGAAATCCCAGCTCAGGATTGCTTTACCGCAAATTCCACATTTGCCACAGAATTAAATTGGGCCTACCCACGCAGCCGACGGAATTTAACCGCACGGTCAATAACACAAGTCTTTTAACACTGTCGGCGTTTCAATCTTGCTATAGCAGTTTAACAAAAATACTGCTGTAAATAATACATTGACGTAAGTTTCGGGCACCGTCTGCAACATAACTTCAGTACTGTATGCATATGTTTCATGCCATGGCAACCGCGTAACGGCGATAAATTATGAAGGGCATCTTCCCCACTTAGATTAGATACTGCAGCCCCTTTCCCCACTACACCACCTTAAACTGCACGGAAATGCTATATTACCTAGGCGCGTAATATAGTACTTAGGCTACATGTCACTCAGGTCTTCATTACAATTGTACGAATCCCATATTCATTCGTCTTTCAGCACTTCACGTTATAGTCAAAACACTGAAATATGATGCAAAACGGAATGCGATGAGTTTGCACACCCACTTTATGAACGATGTATGTTCAGCTTTCCAGACTTAATGTGTTTAAACAAAAACAAAACTCCGTGGCCTGTAGTCGGCAAGCGAACTATACCGACCGAGCGATCGCCGCTTGTCAGCGAAGTTAGTGCCAACTTTTGCGGATAGAAGGTGACACGTTGTCAGCGCAACGGATCCCCATGGCCGTTAATCTGTTTTTGTTTTTTTAGATCGGAGCTGCTATTTCCTTCAAATAGCTCCTCAATTATCCTCATGAGGCCGAGTGGACCCCGTTCCAGACCCACTACTTCTCAGGAAATCTGGTAGCCACACGAATCGAAACCGGAACCTCTGGATCTGTAGGCAGGAACTCTGACCACTGACCACAGAGG